>NC_056745.1:174985685-175048185 GCF_019279795.1 Protopterus annectens | reverse complement strand
GGTGATTCTACTTTTTTGGCTACAAGTATTAGCCATAATAATACTAACAGTACACATTATGAGCACACTATGGTTACCAAATATGGAATTGAAAGTAGCTATATTAAGCGTATTTTACCAGAAAATCAGAACTGTATTAAATATAATGATATATGTAGCTAAATTTTAGGGTTTACATACATGAGACATATGAACATCAAACAAAAGTTAGAACAAGCTAGTAATGTTACTACAAATTCTAATAACAGGCTCAGTGCCTGTTTAGTTATGTGGAAGCGTGGAGCTTGCGGGTGTTGTAAATATACTTTTGCAGGTCAGACTTTGAAGCTGAGATCACTTGATCATGAGCTAAACATCCATGCCCTGTGTGATTGTAACACCATGTGGGTGGTTTACTTCACTTTTTGCGATGAATGCCACATTTATTATATAGGGAAAACATGCCCTGAAAAGAGGATTAATGAACACCTCTGTGATATCTGGATGTTCAATAATAACAATGATTTATATAAACACAAATTGTTATGTGCAAACAACAAACAGTTTTATTTCTTTGTTTTTGAGAAAGTCGTGATTAACCCAGGGGGTGGTCCTTGAGAGCTAAGGCTTAAGTACACGTTGTGGTGGCAACTTCACCTTAATGCTTGAACACAGCCTGGTTTAAATGATGCTATGTCTATAAGTACTGTTTTAAATTATAGGCAGCCAAACTCTGACCCACTTAGTTTATGTAATATATATATTCTGTCTAATATTGTTATTTAGATTGAGATTTTAATGGTTAATATAATATATGTGTTTATGAGTTTGTATTTTTATTTTAGTAAATATATTCAAAAGGTTTTTACTGTGATTTATTGCAGGGTTGCTTTAAAAGTTTTATTGTCTATCTTAATTGATCACATGGTTTCTTAATTTCTATATAAAGGCTGGATGTCCTTGCCTTCACTGCTGCAGTATTCTTGACATATGGGATTCCCTGCCATGGAAGCCCAATGTCTGGCCAGTCTACCAAAGACTCCCTTTGCTTTAAAGGTACACTAAATGTCACCCAAATGCTCCTTGCATAATGTAGGGCATAAAGGTGACAGGTTCAGGCCTACCATAGTTAGAATTTCTTCATCACTAGCCTGAACACATCTTTTCACCATCAGTCTGTTTACCTGCATCCATTTTCTGCCAGTTGAATGCATTTTCGTTCTCCGCTGTCTACATACGTCTGTTTGATGACTGCTTTACAGTTTCAGATAAGTGCCCTGTTGGGGTTTTTGTATTCTCTTGCCTTGTTTTGTGCTCCTTGGGGTAATGTCATCCAGGAAGGGTAAAAGCTATTGTGCCAGACAGATTCCCCATAAAGACCACCACAATAAGTGTCTTTTTTGTCTAGGATCTTCTCATGACCAAACATCTTGTTTAATTTTGTCAAGCATTCACCCCAAAACCCTTCTCAATAAACATTCTCCCATTTCCTTGTATATTGAGAACCAGCATCTTAAGTGTCTCATTAAAGATACAATGGAAGGAATATCCCACCTCAGGGATCAGCCGTTAGCTGAAAAAAGTACAACCAGAATCTTCCGCTGTCCAGCCTCTGCCAGGTGTTGCTCCCAAGGTCATTACAAACCTGGAGGCTCGCCTGGCTGTATTGTCGGATTTCTCTGCCATGACCGTGTTGGAGGCTGGTGAGGATCCGGCTGGCAGAACATCCAAAGAGGCTTTACAGGCATCCATCTCGGAATTTCAGGGGGAACCATGGTTGATTTTTTTCAAAGGGGCCTAGGGGAGTTCCTCCATTTTTAGTTGGGGGAAGAAGTTCCTACTATGGTTCTCGACTGTTGTTCTGGGTCTGAGCCTACTCAGTTTTTGGATGGGGACATTCCCTTTAAAAAGAAACAAAAACTTAAACATGTTTCTTCTGCTCCTAGGGATCTCTGAAGTGACTGGCAGGCTTTTACTCAGGGGCTATTTACTGCTTTAATGTTCTTAAAGCCTCCTCAAGGGGTTTTGGTTCCTCCTCCTCCTTGGTCCTCCATTACCCTTAAAAGGCCTAGAGAACAGGATTCTTCTGACGATGAGTCATATTCCGATGACAAATCCTTGACTTGGCCATTAGTGTTCTAATTATTGTGCTACAACTGTTTGCATTGTGTACTCTAACAAGTACTATAGCACTATCTTTCTGATAGTTCTGCTGCCTAACTTTTACCTTGCCTCGCTTAATTCTTTTACTTATTTACTCTTCCTACTTATTTTTTTTATCTGCCTTGTTCTCTATTTTCTTTTTTTCTCTTTTCCTCTCTTGGTCATTCCCTATAACACACTCTTATACACAGTATACCTATCCATTGCCCCCCCACCCCTATTAGTTCTACTGCTCTGCCTAGCTGTTTTCCCATTCCTACTACCTTTAAACACTAAACTGTTTCTTTCTCTCTTTACAGCTTGCTTATTCCTGCATTTGTTTCACCTGGGTGCTCTCCGTTCTACTGCTTTAGAACCAAGCAACCTCCCTCACAAGGAAATCATCTTGGACGGCCTTATTCCCTTGGCATCATCAGTGTTGTATAGCATACTTCCTTCCCCAAGACCACGAGTGTGTATGTGCTACTAGTTTTTTTATTAATGCTTGCAGTAAATTTTATAACATAGTTAGGTGATCCGTAGTGCGTACAGAAGCAGCCTACTGTGGTCTCTATCCCTCTCTCCCTCCCCGACTTTTATTTGCTCCCTTGCCTGTTTTCAGTAAGTGTAACAATCCTTTATACTTTTTTGCCACTAGGTGGGAGTATACACTAACTCCCCATACCTATAACTCAATCTAATAGCAACCCCAATGCTGTTAGTTTTTTTACTCTCGTGTATTTTTCTTTTTTTTTTTTTTAGTAACAGCTCTACTTAACTGAATTTTGCCCAACTTTATATAGTAGTAATTTCCCTTACCTCTGAGCTTGTCAGTAGCTCTGTGGCATAGCATGTGCCCAAACCTCTGATTGTTTTTGGAATTCTACCTCCATTCTCCGCTGCTCTACCCATTCTATTCACCATATGGGCTCACTCCACTCCCCAACCCTACCCTGCCCCCAATTCCCACCTGCCCCACTACATCTACATTTATAGCCCCCAAACCACTCCCACTCCTAAATCATCAAATAACAGATATCCCCACCCACCTATACATAATACCCCCATACCCACCCCATTCTAATAACTCCACCCCTCCAATTCCACTCCCCCACTTCCCCTACTACTATCTTCATTCCAACTAGCACCGCAAATCATCCGTACCACTTTATTTCCCTACCATTTATTTTTATCTTGCCAAATCAAATGTATACTCATTAAACTACTCTGCTACTTAAGCCTATACCACTGTACCCCTAAAACTTCTTCTCTTCCTATCCTACCTTCACCTTCTTACCAGCCTCCTTGATATAACTCACTCCCCCTTCATACAACCTCTCCATACCCCAAATATAAAAGACACTCCACAACCTTTATTTCTCCCTACCCATATTACTACAACAACTTTCTCCTTTTCTCACAAAAAAATTATTCCTGACCACAGCAACTGTATTCCCACTCTTCTCCCACATCCTTCAACTTATCACCATCCTTCTTTCTGGTGACATTCACCCTAACCCTGAACCCTCTCCCTATCAGCCTTCTAACGCAACCTTACCCCCTCCCTGAAAATCCCTTCTTTTCTCCACACTAAATGCTCAAGGTTTATGCAACAAGTTACCCAACTTCCATGCCTGTCTGCTCCATAACCAACCTGACATCCTCTCTATCTCCGAAACATGGCTAAAAATCTCATATTAAAGACCCTGAAATCACTCCCCCCAACTACAGCATCATAAGAAATGACAGAACCCATAAGAAAGGTGGTGGAGTAGATCTTCTTTTCTCTTCCTCTCTTTCAGTAACACCCTATACTAAACCCATCCCCCAATTTTCTAATGGCAAGCTAACACTGGCCCTCTTACAGATAAACAGGCACAAAAACATATACATAGCTGCTCTACATATACCACCTGAAGACAATATCCCCATTCTAGATGATATCCTCTCCTGGTTCTCTGCTAACATTAACAGTGAAACCATAATCTTAGGTGATGTTAATATTAACTGGACCACCATGCAATCTCCCACAACCTCCAAGAACCTAAACCTATATAATGTCACACAACTAATCAACTCACCTACTAGACCCTCCAAGGACTACTCCTCTGGTAGTACTCTCGACTGGATACTAGTTTCTCACCCCCACAATATTTCTGATAGTGGTACCCTTCCCGACTCTCGCAGTGATCATCTCCCTGCTTTCACTTGTCGTTTACCCTCCTCCATACATCTATCTCACACTTATATCTCTACTTGCTCTGTGAAAAACTTCATCCCTGAAACCTTCTCTGACTCTCTAAAACACATAAACTGGAACCCTGTAAAAACCCCTCACTCTGAATAATGCTATTACCTTTTTCAATACTACATTCAGAAACCTGTTAAATATCTATACACTCTCCAGAACTAAAAGAGTTAAATGTAAAACTGTCCCATGGATAACCAAAGAAACTATAATCCTCATGCATCTCCGAGACAAAGCATGGAAACACTAACTGAAATATAAAACTCCCACCTCCCTAACTGAATACAAGCTACTTTGAAATAAAGTTAAAAAACATATTGCATCTGACCAAAAATCCTACTACTCCATATTTCAAAAAAAAAAAAAAAACATAAAACTAACCCCAAAAAGTTTTGGAATAGTATCTCTGCCCTCCTTCATCCTGGTAAAAAAGTCAACCCTTGCCCAGATCCTAACACCTCTGATCTGTCCTTAGCCACCCAATTTAACTCCTTCTTCATAGACTCTATAGCCAAGCTCACCATATCCTTCCCAAGCAGTGCACTAGTTTCACCTCCACCCATCTCCTCCTCCTCAAACACCAAAACTTCTCAATCCCCCCCCCCTCTTCTATCAAACCTATTCCTATCTCCACCATAAGAAAACTCCTTCAAAAATTGAAACCATGTTCAAATGCCCCTGATGACCTTCTATCCAACTTCCTAAAATAGCTGCCAGTGGCTTAGCCTTCCCCATCTCTATCCTAATAAATCAGTCAATTCAAGAAGCCTTTGTACCCATACTCTGGAAGAAGGCCTTTATTATTCCCCTTCACAAAGGGGGCAACAACAATGACATACCCAATTTCCGACCAATTGACATCTTATCCCCTATCTCTAAAATTCTAGAAAAATGTATTCACCTACAACTATTACCCTACTTCTTAGACAACCAGCTGCTAACCCCCACACAACATGGATTTAGACCTGGACACAGCACCACCACCACTGCTCTCCTCTCCTTCCTCGAAATCGTCAATAATGCTTGAGACTCCAGCAGTTTAGTATCTACCCTCCTTCTTGATTTATCCAAGGCGTTTGATACTATTTCACATAATCTTCTCCTGCCCAAACTCTCTAATCTCAATCTATCAATCTCTTCTGTCAACTGGTTCTACAGTTACCTCTGCAATAGGCAACAAGCTGACAAATGCAAAACTGCACACACTCCCTCCTTAATACTCCTACAGGTGTACTGCAGGGTTCATATTAGGTCCTTTACTCTTTAATATTTTCATAAATGATTTCCATCAGTGCATTCCAAATATTAAACTTATCCAATATGCAGACGACTCTACGATCATCTGTTCTGCCACATCCATCCCCACTCTCTTGAAATTAACTCAAGAAGCCTTCTCATCTACCGATCGCTGGATGTCAAATAATCACCTAGCACTCAGTGCATCAAAATCTAAAATCATGATATTTATTCCTTCAAATAATGTCATAATAGACAAGAACTATTTCTCCATAACCAGCCAAAACAATACCACAGTCAAAATCATTTCCCATACAAAGCTTCTAGGAGCCTTATTGATGAACAGTTAAAATTTGACATTCACCTACAAACTAATATAAAAAAAACACCAAAAACTAGGTATGCTTTATCACCACAACTGTTATCTTAGTCCCTCAACTAGATATGTCCTCTCTACCACTTTACTCACTATCTCCCTCTTGTATGGTGCCCCACTTTGTACTAACCTTCAATCTTCTCTAAAGACAAAATTATCTTCCTGTTAAAACAAAAATGTCTAAGTTCGCTACTGGATATAAATCCTCCACCCACCACTGCTATGCCCTTCACAAATTAAACTAGCTAGAACTGCCCAACTATGTCTCCTATATCCAACTAACGTATGCTCGTAAACTCATCTTCAAACCCTTTCTCTGCCCCTCCCTAGTCTCCTCTCTAAAAATGCATCTGTCTGTTAGACTTCTTAGATCCAATAATTAGAACCTGCTTGAAGTGCACAAACCTGCACATGCACCAGGGAAACTTCTATTATCTTTCTCTCTAGCACGCCTTTGGAATTCCTTGCCACCACTTATTCGTACCATCCATAATCACTCCACCCTTAAGCCCTTGCTCCATTCCCACCTCTCATCTCATTAGGAATGTTCCTGCTCTCACCCCACATGACTGCCCTCTACTTTCACCCCTGTTTTCATATTTCCCCACTCTATCACTTCAGTTGTAACACTGATCTCCACTATTCATATCTACCTTTTCTCTTCAAATATTGCTTACTCCCTACTCTCTTACATTTTCTCTTGCATACATATAAAACTTATAACTCTAATTCCCGTTTCTCTAAAAATGTGTTAATATGCCATGTGAGGCACATTGCCACTACTATTTTATACCAATGTGTTATCTACTCTTTTGTGGATATTACCTTCATGCTCCTCACAGAGCACATTCACACCAATGATTTTTATTTTTGTATTTATGGCAAAACACTAGCAAAGATAACGCTCCAGTTTCTTCAGGAACTACAGCTGTTTAACATAGCACACAAGCGCTTTCACGAATGCTTCTTCAGGTGTATCCATACTGCTATCAAATCACCTGTTTTAAACTAACATTATAGATTACATGACTCCATCAATTAACAACTTAAAAAGAAAATACCTTCTAAAATGTTAAAATACTGAAATATATTCCTGTATATTAAAATACATACAAATATATATAGAAAGTTAATGCAAAAATACAAAGTCATATACAAAAATGATACAAAGCTTGTAATGGTTAAAATCACCTACATAATGGTCTGTTTTTTAAAATGGGTCTTAGGGGAACATGGTCATTCAGGCCATGTCCCAAATCAGCCCTCAACCTAATGATTCAATTGGCTTCCAATTCTTTGGTTCTGGCTCTGATATCACCTCCACTCTTATTTTTTTTTACATCTACCTATAACCATAAATTTAAAGCTATGTCTCTCATTTGTCTCTGAGACATGCTTGGCAAGGGCATTAAACATACTTTTCTTTTTAATGTGATATGTGTGCTCCCTTATTCTATCTCTCAGTTGCCTATCGGTCTTACCAACATAAAATTTATTACATAAATGGCACAGAGCTAAATAGACTACATGAGTTGTACTGCAGGTTGCACTCACCCTCAGGTGAAATATCTCCTGTGTGTCTGGGTGTTTAAACTCTGTCCCCATATTTATTAATTCACAGTATTGGCAGCTCTTGCATGGTTTGGTCCCTATGCCATTAACCTGATCAAACTGTTCTCTTGTTGTACATAATCTTCTCTTTAATGATGTTTTATATTTAAATATAAATTGGGGATACGAGTCTAAAAACCTACCCACCTGCCTATCTGAAGTCAGGAGATTCCAATGTGTACTAATAACTTCCGTATATTTCCTTACATCTCTAGAATAACAGGAATATATTTTAGTATTTTAACATTTTCAAAGGTATTTTCTTTTTAAGTTGTTAATTGATGGAGTCATGTGATCTATAATGTTAGTTTAAAACAGGTGATTTGATAGCAGTATGGATACACCTGAAGAAGCAGTTGTGAAAGCGTTTGTGTACTGTGTTAATAAACAGCTGTAGTTCCTGAAGAAACTAGAACCTTGTCTTTGCTATTGTTTTGCCATTTGGATTTCTACTTTTTTATTGCAAAGACACCTTGAGGTTGTTGGTTCTTTTCCTCTCTATTAGTATTTTGTTTTATTCCAACAACTCTAAGGATATGGCTACAGAAAAGGAAAACGTTGAACTGGGCTATGTTCCTGCAACAAACAATAAAAGCATTGAACTGAACACTAATATGTTCATGGAGAAGGTGAGCGAAAATATGAATACGCTACTTAACAATATGACTGCCATAGAAGGGGTAGACCTTCCCAATATTGACTTCACAGCACTGAAGAGTGATTTGTTGTCATTAGAGAAAGATTTATTTAAGTTAAAACATGTGCAATATGAAAAATTTCATTTGGAAGCCTGCGTTGCTGAAAGCATCATAGACAGACTGTCATTTATTGTTATTAAGTGAATGGCAACAGTTAAACCTCAATACTAGCATGAGTTATTTAAAACTGCTAATTGCTGCAGCAAATAGAGAGGAAATGGTGGTGCTTGATTCCATTACGAGAAAATATACTAAACTTTATAAAAAGTATGACGCCGGAGTGGTTGCAAGAACTGTGAATGATTCTATTGACAATGTCATGACTTATGCTAGAAAGTTGCTACAGACCAAATTTAAAAAGTTGGAGAGAGATAGAAAAGATTTTGAACTGGGGAATGAGTTCACCTGGCCACGTGAGCCCAATACAATTATATCAGATGCTGAACCCATTCAGAGTACAGAAGTAGGAGCCCCAGCGAATCATATTGTGGGAATGGAATTGCCAGCAAATCCGGAGGCCACTGATGCGCAGGAAGACTGGGAAGGGCATATTCAAAATGAAGTGGATGGTATGATGCATTAAATAGCAACCGTAGCTAGAAGGAAAACTTTTTCTATTGTGGCAGATGTCCATCAGGAAGCGGAGGGTGCTATCTCCACACTCGGAGATTATGATGCAGTGAACAACTCTTTTTTAGGCCCCACAGGACAGATGAAACTCACATTTCCACTTCCTACCAGGGAAAGGTCTGCGAGCAGAGGGGGCAAAGGACAGTACAGAAATCAGCCAAGAGGGAGAAGTACCACACGGAACAAGAAAAAACATGTGGAAGAAGTGGTGAGTCAGAACACAATAAAGAAAGCGTTCATGAACGCAAGAGTTTAATAGTTAATTTGCCATCAGTTGTTTTAACTGAACATGAGTTTAATGTGTTAGAAAAAGGTCTGTCGTTTATTCCTGCGGCGGACATTGACATTACAGAGATTATATTTGATATTAAAATGTTCACATGTAATCTTATGCTTAAAATTATGTTTGACAATGATTCTGATGAAAAAGTATTTAATTTTAGCAAGCCAAGTTTATTTGTACCTAAGCAAAATTCGTTAATTAATGCTTTTGAAAGAGTTTGTATAGAAGATTTTTACAGAGTATATTATGAACAAAAAAAGAAATGTAGTAGAAATAAATGGCATAATATGAGTAAAGAAGAGTTTGAAGCCCTGATACACCTCCAGACTGATCCTACAATAATGCTACGGCCAGCTGACAAAGGAGGGCAGATAGTTTTAATGGATAAAGAGGATTATGATGCTAAAATGAATGAATTGTTGAGTGACACCAAATTTTATCAGAATATTTCTCCTTTGCAGGTGAAGCAAATGGTAGAAAGAGTACATAAGGAACTTAAACATTTAGAGAAAAAGGGATTAATAGATAATAATCTTTTGAAATATTTTATAATACATAATCCCACTACACCTAACATTCAAGGACTTCCAAAAGTGCACAAGTGTAAAGAGAACCCCCCTATGAGACCCACTGTGGCAGGGAGGGATTAGTGCACAGAATCTGTTTCCATCTTTATAGAAAAAAAATTTAAAGGTTTATTAGGGAAGTTAATCTATATTTTGAAAGACACGGAGCACTTCATTAGGGATTTGTATAAATTCGGTAGGGAGGGGCATATGTTAGAATCAGTTATATGTGTTACACTTGATATGGTGTCCCTCTTCACAGTTATTCCAAATGACATTGGTATTAGTAGCATTATGAAATTATTAGACAAAGATGGAAGTTATACACAAAAACGTACAGAGTTAATACAGATCCTTTTGAGACTAGTACTTGAAAACAATATTTTCTGTTTAGGGACACGATATACTGGCAACGAAATGGCTTTGCGATGGGGACAGTGTGCGCAAATATTTATACTAATGCAGTAATGTCAGTATGGGAAATCAAAAATGTGGAGAAGGGCCCTTATAAACAGAAGGTATTGTTTTTCAGGAGATTTGTGGATGACCTCTTCCTAATTTGGAAGGGGTCGGTGGAATATCTATTTGACTTTGTAGCATTTATAAATAAATCTACACCATTTCTTAAATTTACATTAAATTGGTCTTATACGGAGATCGACTTTCTTGATGTCAGTATAAGGATGGGAGAGAATGGAGAGATTTGTACTAGTATGTTTAGAAAGGAATGTCATGTTAACAAGTTATTGAGTAAAGATAGTATGCATCCCAAATATGTGTTTAAAAATGTTGCACACAACCAACTATACAGAGCGTCAAGACATAATGTGAAATAGGATGATTTTAAACAAGTGGAAGTGATTGGGACAGAGCTGGTAGAAAGAGGTTATGATCAGGATGAGGTATTGAAAGATATGATGAAAATACAAGAACTAAGGAATACCAGAGCAAAGTCATATTTTATAGAACCACTCCATGTTACTAGAGTGAATCAACAAAAGAATAAGTTAAGAATGTGTATGAGTTATTCTAGAGATGTAAGGAAATATATGGAAGTTATTAGTACACACTGGAATCTCCTGACTTCAGATAGGCAGGTGGGTAGGTTTTTAGACTTGTATCCCCAATTTACGTTTAAAAATATAAAATCATTAAAGAGAAGATTATGTACAACAAGAGAACAGTTTGATCAGGTTAATGGCATAGGGACCAAACCATGACAAGAGCTGCCAATACTGTGAATTAATTAATATGGGGACAGAGTTTAAACACCCAGACACACAGGAGATATTTTACCTGAGGGTGAGTGCAACCTGCAGTACAACCCATGTAGTCTATTTAGCTCTGTGCCATTTATGTAATAAATTTTATGTTGGTAAGACCGATAGGCAACTGAGAGATAGAATAAGGGAGCACACATATCACATTAAAAAGAAAAGTATGTTTAATGCCCTTTGAAAGCATATCTCAGAGGCAAATGAGAGACATAGCTTTAAATTTATGGTTATAGGCAGATGTAAAAAAAATAAGAGGGGAGGTGATATCAGAGCCAGAACTGAAGAATTGGAAGCCAATTGGATCATTAGATTGAGGGCTGATGTGGGACATGGCCTGAATGACCATGTTCCCCTAAGACCCATTTTAAAAACCAGACCATTACATAGGTGATTTTAACCATTACAAGCTTTGTATCATTTTTGTATATGACTTTGTATTTTTGCATTAACTTTCTATATATATTTGTATGTATTTTAATATACAGGAATATATTTCAGTATTTTAACATTTTAGAAGGTATTTTCTTTTTAAGTTGTTAATTGATGGAGTCATGTGATCTACAATGTTAGTTTAAAACAGGTGATTTGATAGCAGTATGGATACACCTGAAGAAGCATTCGTGAAAGCGCTTGTGTACTGTGTTAATAAACAGCTGTAGTTCCTGAAGAAACTGGAGCCTTGTCTTTGCTATTGTTTTGCCATTGGATTTCTACTTTTTTCATTGCAAAGACACCTTGAGGTCATTGGTTCTTTTCGTCTCTATTTTTGTATTTATTTTTTTTGTCCTACTTTCATTGTTTCATTGCAAACTGTAATTTCTCAAACTGCGTAATAACTTGCCACTACTGTTTTAATACCATTTATTAGCTACTCTCTTGTGGATACTACCTTCATGCTTCAACAGAGAATGCTGCACTATTGATTTTTGTTTTTATATATATGTTTTGATTTATATCCACTGCATACTGTAACTTCTTAAACTGTGTAATAACTTGTGAACATATGTTAATTTTTCAATTTGTATACTGTTTAAGGAGTTTTTTTCCCCTGGGCCTCCATTGAAAATGGGCTTTTCTCATCCCAATTGACTATCCTGGTAAACAAACTGTAAATAAATAAATAAAAATAAATAAATAAAACTTATTCTACTCAAATTCCTTCTCTTTCGGACTATGGGTCAAAATAGGATGAATTGATTAGTCCTGATGTTTCTTTTGAGGAAATTTCCTTTGGGGGCAAGCTTTCTAGGATGATGAATTTTTTAAGTGGGATTGTGTTCAGGTCCCTGATATCCATAAGAGGTACTATGAGGTGCTGAAGTTGGAATCTCCTAATCCTGCAACTAATCCTCTTATTTTGGCTGCTTTGCTGGATGCTTTTTCCAATACCTCTCATACACCTGATTTTCTGGCCCCGCTCCCAAGAAAGCTGACAGGTTTTATACGGTGCCTGAGGATTATTGTTTTTTATACAAATGTCCTGCTGCTTACCCCTCTGTAGTGTCTGTATCCTCTGATAAACTGTCTCATTTGCTTCTTTCTCCCAAGTTATTACCTTCTGACAAGGACAGCAGAGCTATGGAAAAGCTGGGTAAGAAGGTTTACCGTTCTGCTACCCTAGCTTTTAGGGCTATCAATTATCAGATGCTGTATGTCTAGGTATGTGTTGGCTTTTCGTCTTCAAACCTGTCAACTTATTTCTGATTTTCCAGACTCTGAGGGTAAAATTTCTGTTCTTTCCTTGCTAGAGACTTCCTCTCAAGTCATTCATCATTCTATTAAATGTAGTTATGATGCAGCAAATGCCTCTTCTAGGGCTTCTGTTTTTGGTTCAGTGATGAGGGAGTATTCTTGACTTAGGCTTCAACCTCTACCTGATGATATTAATGCTAAGTTGATGGATGCTCCTCTGGATATTAAACTTTTGTTTGGGGGAATCTGATGCTGGTTTGTTTAAGTCCCTTCAGGATAAGGGTAAGGCCTTACAGTTGCTTAAACATGTGTTTGTCTCTTCTGTGCCTAAATTTCAGGGAAAATACCCTGCTAAGCCTGCCTTTTCTCATAGGCAATCCCACCCTTCTACTAAAGGTAAGAATAGTGGCAAATGGGCTCCTCCTGCTAAGGCTCCTCAGTTTTCAGGGCCTCCAAAGCCTTCCTTTCCAGACAAACTGGGTGCTGTATGACTATCGGTCCCTTGCCAGCCACATCCCTCTTCCTCGTCGGTCCGGTCACCCGAACTTTTTCCATTAGTATAAGTCTTTTTTTTACAGCAACGGAGAACACAAGATCTCCGTTGCTTTTTAGACAGTCTCGCTATGTTAAAGGAGTTTAACATAGCGAGACAGTTTTAAAAAAAGTAACGGAGATCTTCCTTTCTCCATTGCTTTTTTTAAAGCTGTCTCGCTATGTTAAACTCCTTTAACATAGCGAGACACTTTGTAAAAAGCAACGGAGATCTTGCTTTCTCCATTGTTTCCACCCACAGCTCTGATGTACTGCATAAGCATACGCATGCACAGTACATCAGAACTGCCACAGAATAACAGACAGCTGTGGAAGGGCAGCAAGGAGACATTATACAATGCCATTATTTAAGAAAAGTAAGTATTGTTTTCTTAATTAATGTTATTGTATAATAGCAATAACCCACTTCTGGGTGTGAGTAATGCTGGATTTACCCACGGTTGTCTTTGTTTGGCTACTAGGTCTTCACCCCCATGACCAAACCACACCAACCGTGGGTAAATCCAGCATTACCTACACCCAGGCATGGGTTATTGCTAAATTAATTCACTCTTATTTTTTTCTATCAATGTCTCAAATTAATAGTACTAGTAGTTTAAAACTGTCCACGTCTCTTATTTCTAGATTTGTCCCTGATTCTGTTGAGATTTATCCTTGATGTATTGAGAGCCATGCTATTTTATTTATTTTTATTTATTTGTTTAATTTATTTATTTTTTTTTTGTTTGGGGGGGGGTGACACGCAAGCAGAGTCAAGTTAGGAATTTTATGAATTTTTGACAAGCCGGACCCAAAAGGTTTGCCATCACTGGCTTAGATATTAATTCTGTTCTTGAAGCAGCTACCTGGACTTCTGTGCATACCTTTACCAAGCACTACAAGTTGGATGGTATCTTTGCAGTTAGGACTAGTTTTGCTAGTGCCGTTCTTCATGGCTTTTTAGGAGACTCTTCTGCCCTTTCCCTCTCTCTAGTTTCTTCTTGAGCTTTGGCACTCTCCCATATTTTAAGAATACTGCAGCAGTGAAAGAGAGGATATAGAACACTTGTGTAAAATCTTACCATAATGATAGATGTCCTTTCTTTCACTGCTGCAGCATTCACTCCCTCCCTCCTTCCCCCTAGTCCTTTGCCTTCCTGGATGTACAGATTACATCTTTGGTTCCTTGGACTGGTATTCCTATTGGAGCAATCAGTTCTGACTATGGTAGGCCTGAATGTCACCTTTATGCCTACACTTTGCAAGGAGTGTTCGTCGTACCTTTAAAGCAACAGGAGTCTTTTGTAGACTGGCTGAAACTTGGGCACCCATGGCAGGGAATTCTATATGTTAAGAATACTGCAGCAGTGAAAGCAAGGACATCTACCATTATGGTAAGATTTTACACATCTGTACTTTTCTTTTAGTGTCTATTTGTTCTGAAGAAATCCTATAAAATATGCTGGATGAAAGCCCTTAAAATTAAACACTAATTTCATTGTCAATGGGTTATGCCTTTTGTTATAATATTCCTCTTATTTTGTTGTTTTGTCCTTGACATAGACATTAGCTACCTTGTCTGTTTTGTGGTTATTTGTTATTTTTGTTGTGGGGTCTCCTTTTTGTTGGAAATTTGTCTGAATGTTGGTTGTGTTACAAAAAGTTTTTTCAGAGGTAAGGTGTAGGGTTAAGGTTAGCATGTATGGTGTTACAAGATACTCAGACACACATGTACAACACTAAGTGTATTCCTTTAGTTCAGACTCACTCTAACTCTAACCAGTAAACATTCACACAAGCACTCCAGCCCCCTAATGTGAAAACCTGAAAGTTTCAGCATTAGTACCCCAAACCCACACTTACCTTATTCACATGTAATTGAACTTGTTTCTTCCAACATCATCAACATTTGACGTATAAAGCTCTGGACTAAATTTCAAAGTTATTCATTCTGCCAATGAACTGCCATTTGACAAAATGAATGACACTCCACATAGTGTGTACATGAAATTCATGACTCATTAAGTTATGATATCTTGCCTTGCCCTTCTCAGTGAGATCCTGAAATCATTGCAGAGTTCATTTAGTATCTTCAGGAAGTTGCTAAATTTGTAACACAACTGTTTCCAGGTCTTTTGTATGTATAACTTTTAGAAAGGTTGCTTCAAACCCCTCACCAGGCCGTTCTACTTATACCCTCTAATGGGTGCTTCTAATAGACCTTGCATACATGTTTGAAGAGTTGTGATAGTGGAATTGGACATTATTATCACCCATAATTTTATAATGATAAATTCTCTGACTAGGCGAGACTATGGTACAACATAACTTTTTGCCAATTTTTTCCATACACTAATATGGCACAAGTTGTGCAGAATGGTCAGGCTTTGTAACACACTGCACATAAAATGCAATTAAAATATAACTTCAACAAAAGTTAGACATTAAAGGGTAAGTCTTTATTATATTAACTGTACTACAAGAAAAGGGTATAATACTGTAACAGAATGAAAATAAGCAATTGTCAATGCCAAAGATTTGTTTTACAGGACATTGGTAGAGTTGCATTAAGATACAATGGTGTGATGATATGGCATTATGGCTGAAGTTATGCCACATTAAGGAACGTGCTCTGTGCATAACTAAATGAATACGATATCCAGCTGGTAGACTGCGCTGTGCAATTAAACAATAAACAGAACAGCTAAGCATAAGAAGACTATATTAATTCAGTCACAAATGTCTGCTAAATGCACTCTCATTGTTGTAGAAAGCATAGAGTAGGAAAGAAAATATATTTCAGTTCTTACTATTCACTCATGTTCCATAAGAGAAGAAAAAAGGAAAAAGGTTTTACTTAGAGGACTCATCAGCTAGGCTAATATTAGTTATATTCTAAGTTCCACAACAGTTGCTATTCTCTCCTCAGATATAATGTTTTCCATAGGCATTGGCCCCACATGTCATACCTAGCTTTGCACAAAGGACATAAAACCGCAATAGAACAAACACTACCCAGCACAGCATCTGCTCACTTTCTAGAACATTCTAAGTTAAAGACAAATACAATATGTTTAGTCTTTTTATCATTCTTATTCTGGAAATCTAAGCACAGATATGAGGAAAAATTACCATCTTCCTTTTTCTTTATTATTTTAATAATGGTAGTATTTATTTACATTTAGATCCTGTTTGGTAACATACAATATGTCAAAGGTAAATCATTGAAAACACTTTTATCTCAATTTACAGTATCAGGGAATTAACCCTTTCACCACGATGTAGTGATTTAGAACTGATCATTTTAGTTTATTACATTAATTATTGGGATGCAAGTAACTTTTCTGACCACTTTTTTCAGTTTTGCATATTGTTGTTTTTTGCTGTTTTGGTGAATTGCATTCACTGACAATGGACATTGATCAGTGAATGAATTAATTATAAATGCCTAGCAATAATGCTTCCATAACTGAATTTCCTCACTCTTAAAAAATCCTTGAAAACTAGAAAGTCGGAGAAATCTATTTCTCATAGTGGCTATCCCTTCATTAACATAGTGAACAGAATAATCTAATAATGACACATTTAGCACTTCTAACAAAATGGTCAGTCAAAATAAACAAGTGTAACTAGCTGAACGTTATCAGGTATCCACCACCTTAGATACCATATCATACATGGCATACGCTTTGCTGCAGTCAGTGAATGGTCAATAATAATATAACTGATTATTATATATTATGAATCAGTAGCTTGTAACTTCCTTTTAACATATTATAGTTTCTCCTCCAAACCTTGAAAATCAACAGCAGAATTTTAAATCATCAGTTTAATAGTAAACAGAAATCTTGCTGGAAGTGGTTCGTGAAAAGAAAAATAATATTTTGCAAAGTTTGTATTCCAGAACCACCCTTTCATGCAATGCTTGGGGCAGGTAGACCCTGTCTTCTTTTTTTTTTATTACGGTAAGTCAGTTGAACCAAGAAAACATCTTAAAAGCCAAAGAGCTTTAGTCTGAAATTGGATATTAGCAATCAGGCAACAGATAGTAGTAAATACAAAGGCAGTAAGTAATTCTATTCAGATGGTGATTCTGTTTAACTGCAGTCTAGCAAACACCTAACTGAAATCTGAGTTAGTGCAAGTCACATGCTAAGTTCATATAATGTGAGTACAGCAGCAAGACGGCAGAAATGCAGATGTTATTGTTATTTATATTGTATTATACCTGCTATGTTTGCACACATGAACATGTTTTCCAGTTATGTCACCTCAAGATGTGCATAGATGTACATATTGGTCTGGTTGTCATATCAAATATTCTGTGCAACATGCATCTTTTGTTCCCTCAAACAATCAAAAGCAAGAAACTGGGTGATTAATCACAGTCATCAACTGCTGATATACAAGCTCTGGGCTATACATTTAAGCTAAACTTTATCCTTGTATCTTCTACTCTTGTTCTGCCTAGATTCACTAGTGCTTTTAATAAAGTTATGAGTATTTATAGTTGTTAAACTAAATGTATAGAGTGATTATTATAGCATGGGAGCTGAGATTTATGAAGATATTATTGTCCAAAATAAGAAAATACTCCCTCTTTCTTGCTCTATTTTGTACATTTGGAAAGTTATTGTTTTAAATCATAATGTTTCCATGCTGATGTTTTTCCTTCTAGGGTAGGCAATAATTCTTTAATAATCTGGATGGCTAGCAAAGACTGTACTATTTCCATGTATTGTGATGGGTGCTTACAGTTAAGGAAGGTGGTGTACGGGTAAACAATTCCTGCCTATGCCCATGATGGAAGTTAATCATTCTCCATAATGTTAGGGCTTAAGTGCACTCAGTTTACTGTCTGTACAGTAAAGCACTACATGACAAAGTGTCTTAGCACTGTCACTACATGTATTATGCAAATATGTAAATTGTTTAGGTCCAGCATAATAAAGCAGTGAGGCTTATTTCTAGTGTATACACATGTCAACTCATAAACTATTCCTGGTTCTATAAATGAAGCTTGAAACTGACCCAGAAACATATTGACTGTCTAGAGGGTTTAAGAAGAACTTATGCAAAGTAGGTAAAGCTTCCAATGTTCTACAACAAAGAGTTTGAGGTAGAACCCCTACAGGTTTGAAAAGTCATAGTCCAGAAAAAGAAAATATCTGAACTATGAATTTATGTTTCAGCTTGAGGTCATTGCATTCATTTGTCTTAAAGGTTTACAGAGTGTTTGAGAATAAGATGGTTACATAAAATGGCATGGTAGTAATACTGCATAATGCTGCTGTGTATAATGGTTAGAAATACTTGTGCAGTGTGTCACTGCGGTGTACAGATCATCATCATTAACCCCCTTTTGCCATTGTCTGCACGGGGTCAGGGTGTCATGTTAACTGTGGCCATCTCTGTCTTTATTCAATGTTACTCTCCTACCTACTTCAAAAGAAATGTCTGACTTTCATAGGTCTTCGCTCACGCAGTACATCCATCTCTTTGCTGGATGCCCTCGTTTCCTCTTCTCTTTTTCCTGTCTATCCCAAATCTTCTTCACCAGATTGTCTTCTGCTTTTCTGCACAAATGCCTGAACCACTACAATTTATTCTCTTTGATCTTCTCTGCAACTGGAGGTACTTTGGCTTCTGCTCAGATTTCCTCATTTCTTCGTATATCCCACAGTGTGCATCCTACCACCCATCTCAGGCACTTCATCTTCTGCACCTCTAGCTTCCTCAGCTGCTCTACCTTTACTGCCCAGGTTTCTATACCATGCAGTAGTTTTAGTTGCACTACTGTTTTGTACACCTTCCTTTTCAGCTTTTTTTGAAATTTTTCTGTCATACACTACCCCTTCAGTTTTACATTTCATTCCCATATCCTTTGCTGAAGTTCTTGCTCAGAGTCTGCCTGTAATGCCACATCATCTGCAAACACTAACTTTGTTTTCCTGTCACCTCTGTCCTGTTTGCTAATATAGCCAATGCATGCACCCCCTTCAACTGTTAGCATGGGTCCCTGAAGCAGGCTGGGTCTCTCAACCCACTTATCACCGGCAAATACCCATGCTCATTTTTAATCTGCATGACAGAATCACCTATTGCCATATTTTGCACCATTGAGTGTCTCGCCGTGCCATGATATGCATTCTGTGATCCATTTTCTCCTATCCTGAGAATGTGGCGCACAATGTTTGATGCCCAAAGCAGTTGGCAGGGAGGTAGGAGGAACCCCACAGAGACTCAGGAAGACCATGCAAACTTCATACACACATTGGCCAGGTGTTGGGCTCGAATCTTGTACCACCTGCATGAGAGGTGAAGACCTTACCTTAACTATTATTAAACTGCTCCTTTCTCTCTGCTGCATACCGATGTCATCAAATTAAAACTTTTTTAATGATAATGAAACTGAATCTTTCTTACCGTTTTAATTTTTGCCTTGCACTAAATGCAGATTACAATTACTTTGCCTGGTCTGTGTATATGTGCGTGAGTGTGTGTGTGTGTGCGTGTGTGTGTGTGTGTGTATGTGTGTGTGTGTGTGTGTGTGTGTGTGTGTGTGTGTGTGTGTGTGTGTGTGTGTGTGTGTGTGTATGCAAAATGTGCAGATTACAATAAAGCCACTTATAGAAATGTTGCATGGTGACCATTCACATCTCATTTTCATACATGAGCATGTTTTGTCCACACTATGATTGCCCACTCATCCAGATAAAGAGGCTTTACCAATTAATCATCATTTACATTCTTTGCATGTGTATGGGGGTGATTCTCTGGCAAGTTTTGCAGGAAATATTGGAAGAATGGGTTAGAAGTGAAAGCAGAAGATCATAGGAAAAATGCTCACATCCTGATAGATGGTAAAATGTATCACAAAGCATAGTCATTATGATGTTGAGTTGAGTCTGGTTATGCTTTCCTGTATTTTAGCCCATAAGGAAGTGATGTCATAAAATGGAATCCATAGTATTCTCTTAAAGATAGTTGTTTTATTAACTTCATTTTAATTTGACTGCTCATCTGTTTTTTGTACCCTAGTGGAATGTAAATGTGGTTTGGGAACAAACCAATTTGTCCAGGGACATCTTGAGTTTGGGTCAGGTAGGAGTAGTAATGGGAGTTAAGATGGTAGTGAAAGAGTTGGTGTGGTGGGGATGGAAGGGTTAAATTGGCAAAGTAGGGGGGTTGGAAGGAAATGAGATAAGTGCAGTGGTTTTGTGTGAGCATAACTGGGTACAAGATCAGATGTTGGCGTGAATCAGGTTAGACATGAATTAAGAAGATTTCAGATAGCACTTTCTTTATTGTTTTGTCTCTCATTATCCACCCTCTTTATCCCTGTTTCTCTTTTTCTCTCTCCATATCCTTGGCTTACAATTTATGCCACTAAAACAATTATGTATGGGCTGGATGCTATATATCTCAACTATATTTCTGCTCTTTTTCCATAATTCATTCATAAGACTTGAAAGCAAATTTATATGAATCTAAAATTCAGAATTTAGCTATCACATTCAGATTAACTTGTTTTTCACAAATATAGTTAGTAAACTAGTGTCTATAAAAGTAGCAGTAATTCATTAGTTGACTTGCAACCACTGTTCTTAATCTGATATATGTGTCAAGCATTTAGGATGACTAGACAATATAGTGTTACACTTGTTGGAGGCAGTTCTTAGGCACTTATCTGTGGTGTGATGTAAATTATTTTGTATTCTGAATTGGTTGCTGGATACTGTGGTGTCGGTAGCCATTTTTAAAGGTTAACTGACTATTTAAAATAAATAAATAAAATAAAAATGGACGTGGAAGGAGGGTATGAATGGCAGGGCTTAACATCATATATTGTAAGAATGAGACAAATTATACCTCACAACTGTCCAGATTTTTATTGAGTGTCCAGATTGTTTCATTTCTTTGTTTCCCATAATGTTTGCAGTTTTATCACAAATCAATGGGATGATCTGGGACCTGAAGTCACTAAATAATGACATACAAATTGACTTTCAGACTTCATGGTCATTAGGAAGTTGCATGTTAGCTTAAATCCTATTGTTCTATCAACCTTCTAAGTCAGTAAGAGCAATGTTTTAAAATGCATCCCTATATCTGCCTCCTTTACCCCCATTATATCAGGCTTCACCCAGAATTTTGTGTTAAGAGAGTGAGGGGTATGATACAATTGCATCGTTCTGGTGAGGGGTTCCCTGGTGCCTGATGGATGCTCGTACTACTGCGGACATCCTAATTTGGTATAGGAGCTTCATTAGGAGAATGAATTTGCAGTAGCAGTATGCTGCTCGGCTGCTCAAGAGTTTGCAGTGTGTCCAGGAATTTGCAGTAGCAGTATGCTGCTCGGCTGCTCAAGAGTTTGCAGTGTGTCCAGGATTTTAGTCTCAGTTTCATCTATTCAGCCTGCATGTCCATTAGAAAATCTGCTCTTATGCAGAGCTTTTATTTTGTCACTGTGCTAGGTTTGTGAGCAATATTTTAGAAGTGCCCCTGTTTCTAGTCCTTTGTATCTCCAATGTTATGGCTTTGTTCAGATTTCTTGTAAAATGATTGCGAGGCATGTACAGCAGCTATGGAGGTTTGGGGGAAAGAGGCTTTGAGGTTTAGTTAGGTGGGCATATCAAGGGGCAGGAGCACATGAAGGTAGCTGAGGAGCTGTCCAGTTGAGGGCACAGGGTCAGTGGCCTTTTCAGTGCCTCAGGCTCATATCTTAGAGTGGCAAAATGTGAAGTGTGTCTCCTCCAGAAGGTTGTTTTTTTTTCCTCGGAGAATGGTACGGTTTTGTTTTTCTTAATACTGTTTTATCTTTTCCTAGATGGCTAGTGCATGAGCTTTCAAGCAGAAATAGGCAGCTATTGTCATGTATCCCAAAGAATTGTTTCGAGAGACAGAGTTGGAGTGTCCAGTGGTGACAGAATCCAGAACCAGCCACTGGAATGGTGCACAAGGAGGTTACAGGTAATGATACACTGTTAGGTCTTCATTTAGGCATGTCAGAGTGGTGTGGCGTGGGAGTAGTGGGGTGCAGGTGAAGATGAGGTGTTTCAGAGTCAAGGTGCAGCAGGTGGCATGGCTAAATAATGACAGAGGTTGGGGGGGTCCCTGTTTTAGTCAAAGGGGACATGCTTGCAAGGAGGTTTTTGGCAATGAGAAGGATTTGGGTTTGGCTTATGGGGAGTTTGGAGCTGTCCACAGATGGGGTGGAGTCACAACAGCATGAGATTGGGTCAGATTCTGGATTTGGCTGGGTGATTGGTTAGCTAAGCAGGCCCTGGGGCAAGGGGAAGGGGTCTTTTGATCCCTCACATAACGCTTTTAGTTAAAGGAAAGATCTGGTAGGAGGAGTATGTTGATATTTTGAATTAAATGACATAGATGGGGTTCAACATCTGATTTAATTAGACAGAGCAAACAGTAAAGACTTTTGGGTGGCTTTAGCAGTCTTGGGGTAGAAGAGGCTATGTAGACTGTGGCCAAGGACATGTACAGCTGAGTGCTAGGCTTCATTTTTTACATGGCAGTTTGGCTGGAGAAGGGTATCTCCTTTGGCCTTACTACTTTTGGCTTACTTTCTCACGATCTGTGAGGCACAGGATCTGTGAGCAGGGAATGCCAAGTTTTGGTACAATAAGACATTTTGGGAGTGGAAGACAGTGGATCAGTCACTGCAATGGGAGGTGAGACATCCTGACATTTGGCTAGCCACTATGGTAGATAACCATGGAGCTGTTAGCAGGGGGGGTTAAGTTTGAGGGGGTCGGGAAGGGGGTATGCTGGGCCTTAATTGTGGGGTGTTGCTTGTGGGTGGTGTGTAGGTTTTGCACACCTGTCTGAAGTATGCAGCTGAATCGGGTGGGTTACCTTTATTGTGTATTGGATTTCAGGGTAGTCAGGGTATGGGAATATTTGGTGGCAGAGGAGAGGGAGTGCCTTTTCATGGGTCTGCCTGATATTCCTCCTTTTAACAGCTTTAAGGTTTCTCCATTGTGTTTGGTTCATAAGAAGTCAGCAGGAAATTTCATTTGATTCACTATTGGTCTTATCCTGAGGGGAATTCTGTGTATGATTTCATTTCTGGAGAGGATGTTAAGTCAGTTATGCATCTTAGGATGATGCAGTGCAGGTCATTTGGGGATTTATGGACCCAGGGTTGGTGAAGGTAGATAATGAATCTATTTTTCATTTATTACTGGTTTGAGAGAAAGAGTGGCCATTGTTGGCAGGTTAGTTGGGTTTAAATTTTAACTTGACAAGGCCATACAGATGGGATGTTTGTGGTCTGTGCTACCTTGAAGAGGTTTAACACTGCTCTCCATTGGATTTGGCACTTGGCAGCAATGGGTGGACTGCAAGGAGGCAGTACAGTGTCTGGATGACTTCTTAAGAGTAGGTGAAGGCTTGACAGAGCATTGGAAGTTAAGTGGGTATTTCTGGGGATGCATGAGGAGCTGGGTGTTCTGTTGGCTAGGCAGAAGTTAGAAGGTTCAAGCAAGGCATTGTTTTTTTGGGATTGCTAGTGGACGCAGGCTGTGGTTTGTTTTGTTTACCAGATGTGAATGTAGCATGTTTGAAAGAGAAGATTCAGTAGGGAAATCTAAGGACAAGGTACAGATTTAGGATGCTATGGAGTTATTCTAGCCCCTGATGTTTGCATGTTAGGCAGTTCATCTGGCTTGTTCCTTTTGTTGGCTTGTGGTCTTTTTGTTGAATGAAGGGAAAAGAAAACATCATTGGGTAAAAGTCAATAAGTTTGTGCATGATTTACCATTGCGGTCGTCTTTTTGGAACAGGTTAATGGTAGGGCTTTTTGGTAAGCAGATTGAGTTGTTCAAGAGAATTTTCAATTGTTTACAGATGCAGCAGGAAGTATTGAGATGGTGGCATATTTTGGGGGGAGATGGTTTGTGCTTCACTGGCCGGCAAGGTGGAAGGATGATTTGAGCATGAATGTTGACTGCTTGGAGTTAGTTTCAATTTGGCTAGCATCAACAGTGTAGTAGGAGAAGTTACAGTGGGAAAAGGATCAATTTTCATTCAGACAATATGGCAGTAGTACAAGCCACTGGTATTGCCAAGAGAGGTGTCAGGTTGGCTTGGAATGATCAGATGCTTGTTACAGAAATTCTGGACAGCTTTTAAAGGAAAGCATATGGTAGTTCAGTGCAAGAATTTGTTAAATTTGTGTTGCAGCTGCCTGAAGAGGAAGGAGTTTGGTGGGAAGGATTGCTGTTGAGATATCTGGTTCAGGTTTTGGAAGAAGTTAAGGCAGTTCAGTCAGTAAAGGTGGCCTTGAATGTGATTAGTATAGTTGCACGAGTGGCTGGGTTATGTGAGTTTACTAAATTTTGTTTGTATCTTAGTATTTGAAGGACTGGGTCAGGTTTTGAAGGTTTTGTTGCTGGGATTAGCATTGGTAAATGGAGATTCATTGGACTACACTTTGTGATGTTCCCTTTATGGATATATTATGGAGCACTTTGGGTGTGAGAGTTGTTTTGGTCACTAGTCTGGTGGGATGTTTTAGTGTTTTTCTTTCTTCTGTGCATATTTGGTTGTGTAGATCTAAAACTATTCAGTTGAGGATAGGCAGGCAGATAGTATTTGTCATCACATGCTTTCTTGTCTTATCTTAGATAATTTTTTAAGACAGGAAATCTCATTTTGGTCATTCTTATATCCATTGGGCAGTAAATGGGAGCCGCAGTTAGGCTGGATGGCATGCAATTGAGTTTGCATTGTCTCGGATGGCATTGGGCTCCTTAGAGCCCTGGTGGTACGTTTGGCAGGTAACAATCTGGGAATAATTCCAAAGCTGCATTTGGTAGTTAGGATAAGTGAGCGTTTGTTTATTTTAAAGAAGTCATACCCAGGTATGTGTACTGTGTGGTCGGAGGTAGTACCATGGTTATCTTGGATTTTGATAGGGCTCATCATTTTGTTAATTTTGGGCTAGTTAGGCAACTGGTTGTTTTAGGTTTTTATATGACAGGGCTTTAAAATGTCGATGACAGGGATGCAGTTTGGTTCAGAGAGGATGGAGTACACCTGAATGATTTTAGTTTGGATCTCTTTAATGTATGCTTGGGTTTGTTTTGGAGAGTTAACTGAAGGTTTTGGAGAGAATGAGGGGGAACAGCCTGTGACAAGCTGGTTGGCAGAGAAAAGGGATAGGTTTTTCTCTCTTCTTTCCCCCTCTCGTATTGGATGTTTAATTCAATGAGTTGGGGAATGAAAGTGAGTGCTGGGATGCTACTTGATAAGTAGAAGTAAGTGAGCAAAGGTTTGGACACTGCTTGATAAGTAAAAGGAAGTGAGCGGCAGTGAGGATGCTGCTTATTTGGTTAGGGTGAGAGGGGTTACACTGCCCTAGCAAATGATTATATGCATGTTCATACTATGATCAATAAATTTAAATATTGCTCAATAAAGTTATGTTTACTGAAGTTTACTAAAAGTCAGCAGATGTCATTTGGTGTGGTGTTTTTATTGAAGGGGACCGGAACAAATATGGTTTAGGAACAAACCAATTTGTCCAGGGACATATTCGGGTGAGGACTGGGTAGGAGTAGTTATGGGAGTTTAGATAGTAGTGGAAGAGTTAGTGTGGTGGGGATGGCAGGGTTAAATTGGAAAAGTAGGTAACTGTTTTTTTTTTGTGAGTGTAACTAGGCAAGAGATCAGATTTTGGTGTGAACTTGCTACCTGTCCTCCCTCCTTCTGTTAGGAACATTAAGGATTGTGTGGTTATTTTTATAGGTTTGGTGTTTAGGCAGAGAAGAGGGATAGGTTTGTCTCTCTTTTCTTCCCCCTCTGGTTTTAGATGTTTAATTCAAAGAGTTGGGGAATGAAAGTGACTGCTGGGGTGCTGCTTGATAAGTAACAGTAAGCGAATGAAGGTGAGGACTCTGCTTATTTGGTTAGCGTGAGTGAGGTTACACTGCCCTTGTAAATGATTATATGGATGTTCATGCTGTGAAAAATAAATTGAAATATTGCTCAATAAAGTTATGTTTATGTAAGTTTAATAAAGGTCGTTAAATGTCATTTGGTTCTGTGTGTTTATTGAAGGAGACTGGGACAAACGTAAATAACTGCTCTGTCTTTGCAGCCTGTCACAGTATTTCATTATTTTCCTGAACATTTTCTAAGCATACATTACACCTCTAACATGAGTTGTCATTCTACAGCAACAATATTCGGCAGTCCTTTTTTAACTTTACTTCATCAGTCTCCTTTTCTTCTATAATTATATTGATTATAGTTCAAACATGACAAATTTCTTGTTATTCTGCTGTTTGAGTAACAGTTCCCCATGTTTTCTGCTTAAGCACATCCCTTCCATTTTCTGTCTGCAGTATTTTGTACTTTGTATTACATATTTAATGAACTTTGATAATAACTACGTGTTGATATTACTTTTTAGATGATTTGCTATGTTAATTTATGTTTTTTTATGTTACCACCATACCTCTGTGTTGGAAGATATCCTTGAAAATGTGAAGATCATTGTAAATCACAGTGTTTTTAATTTCTAAATAATGTTGATGAAGTATATAGACAAATACATTGCATTACCTTATTCACAAAAACTCAGTCTGAGATTCAAAAAAAATCTATGTACAAGCGATCAAAAAATAAAGCAATGACATAACAAACATTCCCATTTTTAAACAGCATTCATATGAGTGAATGAATAGAAGTGCTGTGGAAATCTTAATTTAGAAATCCAAAATGTCAGGTGCTTAAGTAGAAAAAATGAACAATAACTAATCAAGCCCATAATCTGATCTGTACCCAGGAAGATCAGCAGGAAAACAAAAATGGAACTAAATGACTGGTTATAAACCTGTGACAAAAAACAATAGATTTACAATATTCAACACAGGAAAATTATAAATATTTCAGTTATGAAGGGTTTGTTTTGACCTCAGATTAGATAGTTTCACTCCAGCATCAGTCTGGATTTTACAGCTGAAAGTTTAATTTTGTGGTGGATTGTACGGCATAGCTGCGTTGTAGTGTTTTATGATAGACTAGGCCGTACTCTGCTTACCTACTATTTTCCTTAAGAGGATCACTATTTCCTTGTTTTATCTTTGCATCTGTTTCTTCACCAGAATCTAAAATATCTATTCTTCAGTGAGAAGCTTTAATTTTAATTAAGCTTGTTGAGTTTCACAATTTGGTAAATGTACTCTTCCCAGCATCCTTATCACCTTGCTATCCTATAATATTACATGTAGAAGATATTCTATATTATATATATATATATATATATATATATATATATATATATGTGTGTGTGTGTGTGTGTGTGTGTGTGTATATTCTGTACTTAGCATTCTTCTGTTGCAGTCTGTCATGATTCCCTTTCTACAAATACAACAAAGAGTGAGAAGGTCAGACTGAAAACCAATCAGTAAAAACTAAATGAAAACTCCAGCAAAGCTAGAAATTCCAATGAGTGACCTCCCAAACCTCCTGCAACAGAGGCACATGGGATATATGCAAATGACCCTTATGAACATCAGGTGCTTCAGCTATATGGCGATTCTGATTGCCCACGACTTTTACGTTTGAAGTCATTTTAATGGACAATTTCAGGCCAATAAAGCCAAACAATACAGGAACAAGGGTTCTCCCCTTCCTTTACCTTGTATTATCTTTCAATTCCCACTAGTTTAATTACTGTAAGTTCCACAGAATTTATTACAAAAGTGATGGCAATCCATATTTTGAGCTTCAGTGCCATAACCAGGAGAAAGCTGAGATACCAGTCACTACAAAATGTTACAGCAATTCCTCATCTTGATGACTGCAACATACTATATCTGACCATAAAAACAGATAAGCACTGGGTGCATTATTGAAAATCCAATATATTTTGATACAAATTACAAGAACTCTACAATCTAGAAGATGATGTAAAAGCACTTTATATATAAACCTGTTAAAGAATATTTATTAATGGATAACATACTTGAAATTACTGAAAATGCATTTTGTAGCATAAAAGAGTAATTAATCACTTATTTCTTGCAAAACTACCTATAAATAGCAGGTTGCATTAATATCTTTTGTGAAGTGCCACTATTCCCTTAAATGCCCAGTTTAGGGTCACTTCAAAAATGTTTCATATCTTTTAGTGTTCCATGTCCTTCTATTGCTTTGATCTTATGTAGACTGACAAATGTACGAATGCAAAAATACACACAATGGACTCACACATCTTATCATACCCAAGGGTCAATGTGATCAACACATGTAAAATTGGTCAGTACGTTTTCCATATCTAAATCATATGACCAAATCTGCTTTAATATGGTTGCACAATGGAAGTATTTCCTTCTCTTTGTTGTTCCTCAATATATTGTGCATTTCTTACCCCACCACTGCAGTATTCTCTATTCGGGAAGGCTACAAACTGGTAATCCCCTCACAACACTCACACAAATGAGCATCTGCACAGGGGAGCTGTAGCATCTAATTGCAATGCAGAAATCTTTTGTTCTGCAAACAGATTTAAAGATGATGAATGCCCTCACCTGAACCAGTCTTTGTACACAAACGCACAACACCTAAGAGCAGTAGAGAACTCTACTGTGGAGGTCTAAGGTCTTCTCTGGAGCCATATTTTGAAGACTCTGAATGGCTGCCCCAGCCATCCACAAGCTGTAAGGAGAAATCAAATAAATAACCTCAGCACAGAAATCATGACATCTATTAAGCTCAGAGCTCCTTTTTTTGAAGGCACACTTTAAAGACTTTAAATACATCCCCTGTATTGGGATGTGTACAATCTACTATTTTTTTCAGTGACTAGTAAGGTCTTTGCTCATTTAAAAGAGTCTGAATACCATCTATCCAAAATCAAAATGTACAGATGAATCAGAGTACCGAACTGCAGTTTGGAAATGTTTTGTTTTTATCTGAAGGCTCTTCATTGGGGCATTGAAACCACATTTAAAAGTAACCACCTATCTTTATGTCAAAGCTTGCTTCCATAATAACAAACCACGTCTGCACTTTCCTTTTCCCTGAGTGTATGAGAATGGATAGAATATGCTACAGAAGCTGAGACTATTGTAGTTATGTTGAATTCATGAAGTTTTAATAATTGCATATCTCATTCTAATACAGTTGTCCATCAAAATAAGTGAATGAAAGTGCTTTTACCTTTTAACTAGGCAGGTTTTTTGAGCAGTGGTGTATGAATTAACTGGTCAGCTCTACACACACCCTACATATCTTCACTTTTATAAGGTATGGAACCATACTTTCAAATTCTGGCTCAAAGAAACAGTATTACCTGATACATTTTTCATTAATATACACAATTCATTCAGTTTAGTTCTACATGCTTAGTAATTTCTTTCTTGGTTTTTTTCCGTGGTTTTTTGGCTTTTCAAGCTGCTTTTCATCTCTTCACTGTTACCTACACAATAATTTCTCCTCCTTATATTTTAAGCCTTTTTCCTTCTTCTTACCCACATATATTCTGTCTGTAGTACTTCCCTTTCTTCTTTCAGAAAGTCACCTCCTCTTTCCTTCCAGATCTTTAAACAGAAATGTGTGGCAGCATTATATATGCCCTTTTCATTTGAACCATCATCCATTACCCAATCATTCCTCCTCAGCCTATTCTCTTCATTCTCCATGGTCAACAATGTTGTTTAACCAATGCAGTGGTCAGATATTGGTAGCAACATATTTCCATTTTGTGTTGGCACCTTTCATCCCACTCCTAATTTTACTTTCCTTCCTTACTTCTGTGTTTCAACTACCTAAAAGTATGACAATGCAAGACCCCTATTCAAAATGTCCAGCAGCACTTTTCACCCTCCCTGGACTTTATATCCACCATTTTGCCAGTTTTCCCACTGAAGAGCATAGATTCTGGAGTAAGTTAATGAATATTTGCAGGCATATCTTTCTTCCTTCCTTTTCTCTTCTGCATTTTCATCATAAATGTTGATAGTGGCATGTCGTATGTCTGTGTTGGCATCCTTCGCCATGCTCTGCATTTATTCTTTCCATCATTGCTGTTTTGGCTTCCCATCGTGACATATGCATATTCACAATGCATGCATTTTGATAATGTCATATGAAGCAGTTTGTTGTCACCTATCAGTTTCGCATTCCTTTATACTTTCCTTCATCGCTACCTATTTTTAGTGTGAAATATGGATTTAAGTGGCAGCACATTATGTTTTAGTTGATATATCAGTTCTTTTTTTTTTTCTTTGGGAGGGGGGTCTCCATTTCATTCTACCAGCAGAGAAACCTAGCTTAAACCTCACCCCAACTTCCCTCTTATATTCCCAGATCACACACCTGCATCTATTCTTCCTCCTCAAATCTGCCAAGAACAAGTCCGTAAGACACTATCCAAGGCCAGAAACACTACTTCTAAGGAGAACAGATAAAATACTGTACTGCCTGCTGGTCAGCTGCAAACAGGAATTGCCAGATCTCCTATAGTGGCTATTCACTATCAGCTTCCAAACAGGCTTTGTATCAAATGAATGGAAGACAGCAACAGTCATCTCCTTACAAAAAATGTGGGGAATTGACTATCCTGGATAATTATAGACCCATAAGCCTGACCAACATCATCTGTAAGGTTATACAAAGGCTCATTATGGAATTAATAAATAAGGACATAGGCCAGTTTAGATATGTTAAGATCCTGCCTACTTAACCTGGTCAGCTTCTTTGAGAAGGTTACTGAAGCAATGGATGAGGTCATACAGTACACACCACATATCTAGACCTCAGAAAGGCATTCAACGCAATTCAACATTCAGTCATCTTAGATAATCTAAACCGAGGAAATTATGGTGGAGGGGGATCTGCCTCCTCCAAAAGACTTGTCACTAGCAGTGCATCCCAGACTTCAGTCCTTGGGTCACTCCTCTATAGCATTTACTTCTTGTAAATCAATGCAAATGTTAAGGTTTTATGGCTGACTAATTTTGCAGATGACTATAAAGTGGGTGCCATCATGAGCTCCCCAGTGGACACTACTAGAAGGCCTATCCTAAACAAATAGATGGTGTCAAAATCAGGACTAAAACTAACTCTTAGGAAATGCATTATGGTATCATTTAACAGGTATGACCATCCTTGTAGATATCCATTAAAGAATTTAACCCTGAAAGTTGATCCCATAATCAGGGATCTGGGAACCTTTGTCGACAAAGAACTGTCCTTTGATCACCAGATATCCACTACTGTAACAAAGTCCTTTTTAATCATACAGATTATACCTCAAGGTATGGAGTTCAGGTCCAGGGATGTAATCATTCCTCTGGACTCGGCTATCAGTAGGCTGATCATTGAATACAATGCCCCTTTCGGTATGTACCTATCAAAATATGTGGCACCACTAGAATGACCACAGTCAAGGGTCTAAATCATAAAAACTATGCACACCATCTCAAAGCTTTGCTCTTCTTTTCAGTAACATACAGACTACTAATAGGTGACCTTAACCTTGTGTAGAGATCCTCACCAGATTCTATCCTATCAGGTGTGATACATATTCACAAGTGCAATGGTAGCATAAACACCTGATTGAGGAATCTCAGTCTCTTTTACAACATAAATAGGATATGCTGGAGGGATAGATATGCATCACAGAGAATACCAGTCCTATGGAACCTTCTTCCACTCTGCATAAAGAATATATATATATATAAATTTACCCCCTGCTTAACACCCATGTCCCTTATCGAAAGGGGCAACAAGTAAATGCCCTAACATATTCTTGTTCTGACCACCTTGAGGTTATTCATGCACAAAATGTAAGAGTTAAGAAAACTACCATGATAAGGCAAAGTTAGGATTATTAAGTTCCTCACAGATCAACATGCCAGGAAAGCCTATGAGCCTATTGAGTACATTCCCGCTAATCAACAGCTGCTTTCCTTTCCTACTTCCCTTTAATGTCCTTGGTTCTTCACATTAATATACACCCACAATACGTTCTGTTCTGATGCATTGATCTTAATGAGAGCTCCTTCATTCTCCTGATTTTCATAACACCTGATTACAGCAACTTCTAGATCAACTCATTTCTCATTCTGCTCCTATCTTAATCTTGATCAAACTAGCTTACCTCCCTCACTTTTCTCACATTTTCATGTAATAATTTCCTTTGTCACTCCTTTCTCATCCCCAGCCTTATCTCCATAATAACCTCTTATACTCTCTTTTAAAAAGTTTCCTATGCAGCATGGCTGACAGATGTCATCTTATTACTTCAAAAAAAAAAGATTTCTCTGCTTGTTCTTTCTTTTCTCCTTGCTGAGACTCACTTTACCTTGAACTACATTCATGCTGCGTTAATTTATGTTCCCTACCCACCTTCCATACCTTGATATTTCCATGCACTTGTCACACCTACACAGGAATTCCTTATTTCCTCAACAATTCATCCTGAAAATTTCCCTTACAGACACTTGCTACTTCTTCCATCCTCTCAAAGATATCTGTTGACCTCTCTTCCTAACTCTGGCATAACCTCCTCCCATTCTGTCTTCCTTAGTGTATGTGAAGTAGTGTTAATGCTTTCAGGGATTAGTCAAATTAATATAGACTGTCTTTTCACTTGCCCAGAATTAATGTACAATAATCATCTAAAACACTAATTCAGCAACTGGAGGTCATAAAGTTTAGTTTGTCTTAAACAGGCCCCCTTCATGAATGGATTAGTCAGTAAGATGCAGAGCTTGTGGTTCCTAGCTATTACTAGATTTCCAAAATTTTTCATTTCACTTCATTCACAATAATGTTATGCACATGGGTCAGCCAGAGTACTGAGGATGCTTTCTGCTTTTCAAAAATCATTCCCTTATAGAGTGTTTGCTTCTTCTCTTCAAACAGATGGCTACATCCCAGACTGGTTTCTCTCTGAAATAACAATACATTGTCCTTATGTTTCCTTACTACTGACAGCTTCCTTGATTTTGATAAGGTTCTTCAAGACCTCTCACAAATAATTATTTATTTCTCAGTGACTTTAATATCAAATTTCTTTGTATTGATAGGTATAATTTGCCTGATTGCCTGGCAAACTACAGCTTCATCAAACTTTTTCATTACCTTAACAAGACCAATGCATTTTCAGGCAGCTATGTTCTAGTAGTCCTAGTTATTACTAGTAATACTATCAAATGCCCTCCTTTCTTAACTGACCACTGTATCAGTCCACCCATCTAAAATACTCTTACAAACAGGTGCTCTGACAGGACATATACTTTACATTGTCAATTCTTATTGATAGAGTGACCCTTTGTCTTCCAGTTTTCATAAACTAAATCAGCCTGATGAGGTTTCAGTAACATCATCCAAGGTCTGGAAAATAATTTCCCTCAAATTGTTATCTACACAAGAGAGGTCATGTGGAATATTGAATGTCTAGTAATTTCCTAAAGTGTTATAAATAAGGAATAAAGCCTGTGCCTTGTAAAAACAAACAAAAAAAAACAGATTTTTCATGATTCAGTTTTACTCTAAGAAAGAAACAACAGGCGATTAAAACTCAGCTTTGTTACACAAAAGCAACTAAGGTCCCTATGCAGTCTGAAAAAGTTCTAGAAAGAAGTCAAAGTTGTGGGAAAATCTGGCAATTGTAGAAGCTCTACTATGATGTTATCTTCCTACCCTAAATTTTTTAAAAGAATTCACAGACATCCATCATACTTTTCATCAATAAATGTCTCCTTCCACAAATTCACATCCTCTCCTTCACCTTTTCATCTTAGAAAATACTCAGCTATTATGATAAACACAGGAGCAATAATGTGTTCTCTTGATTTGTAAACATCTGTAACGATTTAATTTCTTATTCTTTCCATTACTTTATCATTTTCTATGATATGTTATGTTATACTGCATCTGAAAAGGAGCTATCTTCTTGTCTTTTTCTTTTTTTTTTTTTGTCCATTTTTACAGGAGAGGTATCTCTCCCGGATCTATATTATAAACATGAAAGCTGTAAACACAGAATACATCTACATCGACACATAAAGGTTGATGTACAAAAAGAGCGAAATATGCAATCGGCGAAAACAAAAAAGCCGAACGTATTTCGTCAACCAAGCCATGCAAGTAAACTCAAACTATCTAAATAAAATTAAATTAACACACTTTTGCAGGGGGGCAAGCCCCCCTGCACCCCCCATGTGGGGGCTGGGACCCCCCCACTCCCCCCTACTTAAATATACCAAGTCTGACACTGCACTACAGTGGGGAAAAGGATATAGTCCCTCACCCCCATAGCCTTGGTAACTGTCTCAAAGAAGTCCACCAGGTTAAGGAGGCATGATCTGCCCTTAATAAAGCCGAACTGGGTAGGGTCCAGTGTTTGGAGGTTCCCAGTGTCTCTGTTAATGAGATCTATGATGGTGCACTCCATAGTCTTGCAGACCAAGCTAGTCAGGCTTATAGGGCGATAGTTCCCGGGGTCTGTTGTGGCTCCCCCTTTGTGGAGTGGAATAACCGTTGCTGTGTGCCACTCTATGGGCATGTAGCCTGTGGAGAGGCTGAGTTTGAACAGTGGGTTTAGGTGAGGGGTTAGTTCATCTTTGAGCTCATGTAGGACGGAGCCTGGGACACCGTCCAGTCCCATTGATGCTGTGTTTTTGGCTTTGGAGGGGGCTGTTTTAACCTGTCTGTGATTTCAGGGGCACTACATTCTTCTGGTATGGTTATGGGCCCTTGTGGGGGTGAGAGGGGGCAAAGTTTGCACTAAACCTGTCTGACATGATGTTGGCGATATCGGTCGGTTCAGTGAATTTTGTGCCTTTCTGCACTAATACTGAGCAGATTGCCACTTAGATTCTTAACATAGCTAAAGAATGCCTTGTGGTTATTATTGGAGTCCTTGGCAATTTTTCTTTTGAAGCTAGCCTTGGATGATTTTATGAGGGATCGTAGTTTCTTGCTGATACTGATCAGGGATGTCTTCCCTTCTTGGGTTTTTACTATTTTCTGTACTAGTTTCCTCCTTCTGTTGTATAGCTTGTTTATGGCAGGGGTCCACCAGACTGGTTTCCTTTTCTTGGAGGAGTGAGTCTTGGTTTTGCTTGGGATAGCATCATCCATGCATTCTTGTAGGTGCCCATAGAGTGCATTAATAAAGGATTTTGCAGCTTGGGCAGCGTTATCCTTTAGCATGGGGGATTTTAAACTTTCCACCTCGGTCTTAAGTAATGTGAAGTTTGCTTTTGAAAAGTTTTTCACAGTGGTTTCTTTGACCAGGGGTGGGGGTAGAATGTGGATATTCAGAGTGATTAGTTTATGGTCAGATCTAACCAGTGAGGGGCTGACCTCTGGTGTGGAACACTGGTTGCCCATGTTGGTGATGACCAGGTCCAATATGTTGCCACCTCTGGTGGGGGTGTTAACCAGTTGATCCAGGGCATTTGAGTTTATAAATTCTAGGAAATGTTGTGCAAGGGATTTAGTACTTGAGTAGTTCTTCCAGTCAATGTTTGGGCAATTGAAATCACCTAATATCAGGGTGTTTGGTAGGACCTTTATGTTTCCCAGTGTTTCCAGAACTGCAGAATGGAGGTCCTGCAACATGGTGGGTGATCTGTAGCAAGCTACAATTTGAATTGCAGTTCTTCCTTTTGTTAGTTGCACGTGGATGATCTCTGAAGCATCGTGCAGTGCCACTAACCTGGAGGTGTGGGTATCCTTGATGAATATGGATACGCCCCTGCCTTTTGTATTTTGGTCCGGGTTTTGTGGCCGAAATGTATGGTATGAGTTGTAGCCTGGTAGTGCTGGGGTGCTCTCTGGAGCCTTAAACCAGGTTTTTGTTACTGCACATATATCAGTTTTCTCCATACTGAGGAGTGCCTCGAGTGCGTGCATTTTGAGGTTTAGACTTCTGGCATTGAGTAGCATTACCCTCAGTTTTTTGTTACTTGTGCTACTTAAGGAGGTGAGTTTGTCTTTTGAGCCTTGCCTAAAAAAGGCACTATGGGGATGGCAAAAGCCTTGGCCAGTATTCGAAAGCCTAAGGGTGACAGGTGCAAGCTGTCTCTAGTGAAGCATCATGGCTTGTCGAGCATGTCATCCCAGGCTGACAAGACACTGGATCCCCTTTGAATGACACCAGAAGCTTAGACAATTGTTGAAATTGATATTTTTTTCTTTATATCGTGGTATCATTCTTGGTGAGGGCAGAATGCTACTCAGGGTCAGGGTCATACCGGCCTGGGCTACGTGATCAGAGAGCTCTTCCATGTCTCTTTTCATGTAGTCCAGGGAGGTACGGCTCAGGTCATTCACACCAACATGGACAATGACAGAGCCATATTTGTACTTGTTCTGGAGTGACCTGAGTGCTTGTGTTATGTGGCGGATCCTGGCACCCGACAGGCAGCTAACAGTAACCTTCTCCTTGTTCAGCCTAGTGAGTGGGATGTCAGTGTGCCTGACTATAGAGTCATCTATTACTAGTGTGTTGGGTATGTTATTTTGCCTTAAGGGCTGTGATTGCATGGCACACTGGTTTTGTTAAGTATGTGTTTCATAGTTTGTGTTGGGGGGGGGTGGAGGTTGCTTGGATGTCTGCTTTGGAGGTCTCTGTTGCTTTTGCAGATTTTTATTTAGAGCCACCGAGTATGTTTTTGTGTATTTATGTGTGTTATTTGCCGGTGCTGGTTTCATAGGTCTATGTGAGACTGGTATTGTGATGCAAGTAATTCCCTTCTCCTCTTGACTGTCTGGTCCAGTCTTGGGTTGAGACAGCTTAGCCTCCAGTTGGCTATATAATTGCATCTCTCGCATGTATTAGTGTTTGGTGGTAGCAGGAGAGGGTTGTCTGTGTACTTGAGGCAGTTGTAACATTGCCTCAAAATGCCCAGATTCACTAGTTGGACCAGAGAGTACACCTGAAACTGCCCTTTGGACATGCCTGGATAGGTACAGTGAGCTGTTTTACTGATTGGCTGGTAATGTCAAATAGAGAGCCTTGTCCTTCTCTACAGTATAGGGGGGTCTAGTGCTAAGGTGCTTGCTATGAGGTTTTGAGCAAGTGCTGGGCTGAGAAGTGAATGGTTTGAGTGCTTAAGTTGAATGTTTGTCTAGTTCCAAGGGAAAAATTGAAGAGTAGACTTTGTGGAGCCGAGAATAGTTATACCCTAGCTAACCGGTTCTGCCAGGCATGCAAAACCGGGTTTTATAGCAGGGAAATGAAAGAGATAGAGATTAGCCCAAAATGGCCATAAACTACTAATTTCTGGGCTTAAACCACTCCTCCAGGGGCAGATAGGCTACTCAAAGCCCCCCTCTCTCACAGGTGAACTGAGATGTGCAGGTTGTCTTACTCTATTTTTAAAATGAACTATTATTTTTGCCGTTAACAATAGCTAATCTTCTGTTGATGGCAGGTGCTTAAAAATTGCATTTTATAATACTAAATCTGTATTATAATAAACAACTCTCTGGCATATTTATTTAATTCCTTCATCTAACCAGTTGAATCACTCGGACAGTAATTTAATATATTGTAACTATATTATGGTATTTATACTAATAAGAGAATAGCTTTATTCTATTATCTTATGTCTCATTTTCCCTTTTTATATTACATTATATATATATTTCTTTTCTCGGTTCTTCAGTTTGTGCCAAGAGATGCATTAGTCTGTTATGGAATCATTTTACAATAAAGAACATGCACTGCTTCTAGTCATATTGTCTGATAGTTCAGTTTTCCTGGCTGTCACATATATCCAACATATCTGCTTTATTTTGGATTTTATTTGCTTTTACTTTGGCTTTCCAAATACTAAAAGAAACGTTAGTAATTAAACAGATGTCTTTATCTTTACATTGCAATAATCATTTTAGTTAGCTCTTGTTTACAACAAAATGCTGTGTGATGATTTTTTACTTTCTGTCAAGTAGTCTTTTATGAAAGTTTTATTATTGATTTCTTACAACAATTTATAGGCTGCGAATATTGGCTTCCTAGTGAGTCATGACATCACAACTCATTGAAGTTGTATCTTATCATATTGATATATTCAATGAGTCTACAATAAAATAAAAATAAAAATAAAATTAAAAAAAAAAGATGTCAACAAGTGCACCCTGGATGACAGGTGTTTTGAAAAGACACCTGACAAATATTTCAATGAAGCAAGTACATTATGGGAAGTGAGGTTTTTTTTCAAATGAGAATAGGAATGTGAATAAAGGGTAACACACCATTGATCACACAGAGCTCCAGTTGAAAAATGTGTCCCCATGATTAGAATACCTATGTATTACATTGTTTTACCTAGAGGATGTCCTTCACTACTCCAGGTTTTGATTAAGGCCTTGTACTTATTTGTAATCTGTTTTCAGTCACAGCCTGGTGTGCCCTGTTGCTAAGTGAATTTACCAAGACTTTGCTCCCAACCCTCAGATGCAGATGACATCCACAAATGGTCTGCTATCACCTAATCTTTCTATCCTTAAGACAAACTCAAGACAAGATAAAAAGTACATGCAAATCCTTCACATTACAGCTACATAGTGAAAGAATAAGGATTTAAAGAGTGTAACTAGCACATAAAGAAGAAACTAAATATTTTGACTGTATCTAACAAACTGGTGTTTTAAATAAGCAGGATAAAAAATAAACAGAATGTAAATCTTCAACATAATATAGTCTCAATACAACATATCTCCCCAAAAAGGAACAAACAGTAAAAACACCGACACATTAATGTTATATGTAAGAGCTTTAATGGTGCTCATGGCGCATAGATCAAATATACTTTAATAATACAACAGCCAACTGTAACAACTCAACCAACTGATACTAGCCAATAATGTCATGTATTTTTGTAATAATTCATTTAACATGCTGGTGATTGATATGAAATTGCTTGTGTGATCACTGCTTGAACATTACTACAGGAATTTGCATCCACTAATATGTTGTTGCTTGCTTCATATAAGAGAAATGTATCATTGCTTGGAATGTGCTCCATTTATGTTGTCCAAGCTTATAGACTTCCAAAGAAAGAGCAAGACATATTTTTTCCTTATTTATTTTAATGTCTTTTACTGATGTCACTTTCTATGAAGTTCCTTAACCTCAGTGATAAAATAATAATGTAAAGGGATATGGGGGATACAAGAGGACTCTCCCCCTTTGTTTCTTTCCTGTTGTATTTGCCCATCAACTGTTCAACCTTAGGTCTATATATTTTTTAGGGTTTGCATATTCAGGCTGACAATTTCATGGAACTTCTGCCAGGTAGTTGTTGTATATAATGTAGTGTTGAGGATACCTGGTAGATCCTAATTATTTATTGTCATTATACATGTGATTATGTGAGGTATTTTTATCTGTGCCAGGGAGAATAGGGCAGTACATGTGCAACATATGCCAGCATAGTTAGCTGGAGTTTTGTAAATAATTTTGTGTCATTTGACTATCCCACTGACTTGTACAGATGCTTGTGTTAAAAATTTATCAACAGTGTTATTATAATTGCTTAAATGTATATGTTTAAAAAAAGAATTGTGGAAGGGACGAGTAGACGTTTTTGAAATTATTCTATAGCTTTCAGATACTGCAACAGATCTTATCAATCTCTGAGTGTGTGTTGTACCAGAGTCAGGTGATCAAATGTGATTTCATTCTATAACCAGCACTGAGAGGATGGAACTCACACAGCAGTTTGTTTTCTTTTCTTTGGAACCTGATACAAAAATCTATGAGAGTTATCACAGTCAGTTAGTTTGTTCAATTCAGTTTTAGCTAGAAGCTCATCACTTTGCCTTGTGGAAGTAATCATCTCAACATCTAATCTTGCCTTGCTGTATTAATTAAGTTAGCTAGAGAACAGTTATTTTTAGACAGTCAGGAAATACAGTGAAATAAGTTAAGTCATGTTTTTCTGCATCTGTTTGGATATGTCCAACTGTATTATTTTTATTTCTCCTGTGATTAAAACTCTGGTGTTTACTGTACTTAGATATTTAGTATTATCATGTTTTCTATTATATTATTTATTAATAAATATTTGTATATCTTTCATTGTGCTGGTCTTTTAGAAAATACTTTTAACATCTTGAGAGTACTTGTGCTTATTTTAGTGACAAGCAACCACTCCAAAAAAACATGCTGCTTTGGTTACACCCTACCATTTATATTAATAATGATTTTACTCAGTATAATTGTATACCCTTGTAAGAGACTGAGAGTGGTTGGTGGCAGTGGCATTACCTTATAGTCTGTGCAGAAGGGGTACAGCTAGTAAATCTGTACCAGCTTTTCCCAGGAGTGTGTGTGTGTCAAAATATAATACCCAGGTGTGAGTGTGTCAGCTGCTTGAAAATGGGATGCAGTGTTTCATACTGAGTCTTATTTGGAATCTGGAGAGACAGAGAGTCTATTCCCAGGTCTGGAATGTGTTCCCTGTGAACTCTCTGGGGGAGTTGTGCTTGATGCAGAGAGCTACATCTGAAAATACTGTGTAAATTCATTCCTGTTTTTAGTGACTGCCTCTCAGCAGTGTCACTGGTGAGGATTGGTGCTCCATGATTACTGGCCCAGGATAGAGAGGCCATCGCAATACAGTTATTATTTTTTTTCTTGTTTAACTGAATTAGTACAGTTGGGTCAAGACCCATCATAGCAGACACCCATGATAGAATGGTCCAAACATCATAAAACAGTAAAGAGAAACAATATTAATTAGGAAAACAATATGTTTAAGATGGCTTCAGTAGTATCTGAGCTAAGTGTTTCCATGCAAGAGACATATTCATATAAAACTTCCAGCTGTAGCAAATTTCCTGAAGTATGAGCAAATCATGCAGCCTAATAGTAATGGATCCCCACCGTGTAATACAAACTGACCACTGTCTTACAAAATGCTATGCAACAAGGAAAAAAACACCAAGTGCACAGCAGTCTGCAGTGCTTGATGTAACCAGCACACCTGGTCAATCCCAACAGTAGAAAGCCACTTGCTACCAGAATTGTGATTTGATGACTCATTAGGACAATCCTAAGCATCATTTTCACAATCTTGTCCTGTACAGCTGCTACATTCTTCTTTGTCCTTTACTTCTCAATAATGTCCATTGTATATCTGCTATCCTGGCAATTAATACCTGTGCATGTCCTACAATTTTGTCTTGCCTTTTTTTAGTCCTCTGAATTTATACAAATATCTGGAAAGGAACAAATACAGAAATACATTATATATAGGCATTTAAGTCATATATATTTTCCATATAAATTAAGAATGATACCTACTTACTTATGATTAGATTCATAGGTTCATGCATGAATAAAACAATAACATCCTCTTTGAACCATTTTAATCCAAGCCAAGACAGTTTCACCTTAGTGAGAATTAAACTGTGTAACTCTTGTATGTGATGTAAACACCTTAACTCCCAAACCACAGAATAGATCATAGCACTTCAAACCTGTCTCAATACTATTATTAATTTTACCTTATTCCTAATTATATTCCTAATTATATAAACGAGAAAGCCAATTAGCCTTTCCTAAGAGTCACCAGGCAGCTCAAAGATTTTATTATAGGGTGAGCTGGGACTTAAATAAAAATGCTAAGAGCACTGAATTTGAAGTCATTTGGTTTAGACAAAATTCTCAGTAACTTTTATATTAATTAATAAACTGGTGAGTGACTTGTAGAGGAATGCTTCAAAGGATGTTTATGTATTACACAGATACCTATTGTGTTGTTATTCATCATATTTGTGTACCTTAGAGGTGAAGTCATGTGTTGTCATGCCATTTACCATGGTAGTAATGAGATCAGACCTTGAATATAAAAGTGTAGTGGTATGGGGTACAATCCACCTAAAAGGGGAATGTGAGCTTTAAAATGCACATTCTTTGCATTTTAAGTATTTTGTGTATTGAAAGTAATCTGTTATGCAAGTGGATTGGGAGAATTGTGTGTTTTTTTTTTTATGATGATGCAAATATTTACTTATTTTTAACTAAAATGCTGAGTATGGTGTAAATATGAAAAATTACATTTTGTGTATTTTCTGGTATTTTTTTTTTTTTTTTTTTGCTTCTTTGGTTGTGCTCAGTTTTCAGATTATTGGGTATATTGGGTACAATGAAAGATATTTTGATAAATTATTATTCAAAATAACATATTACAATTATTTGAGGGGTTATAGTATCTGCATTTATTATTGCATAAAATAATGAAAATCAGAAATAAAAGTTAACAAAAAGTCAAAATGAGGAGAAAATATTCCTACCTTTGATTTTTGGAGTCTTAATCTGAGCATTTGAAAATATAAAGGTACATTCCTCCATAATAGGCAGTCTTGTTTTGATTAAAAAAAATATATTAATGATGCAATTTTTCAATGAAATTAAATAAAATATGAGTTTTGGTTTTACTACTTACCAAAATGGACTTCTTTAATAACTGCACTAAATATTCTGTGACCAGGTTCTTTCTGTTCTGCTGTGGTGCTATATATTTAAATGTTAGACACCTCTAGACTGAATTTAAATTTTACCAACAATACTGGTCTAAGTCTAAGGCTATGTGATGCAAAATTGACTACTAAAGACTGAAAATTAAATATGGTTAATATATTCTACCTCTCTATCTATCTATCTATCTATCTATCTATCTATCTATCTATTTATCTATCTATCTATCTATCTATCTATCTATCTATCTATCTATCTATATTTTACTGTGGTCCCCTCTAACATGTAATTATTAAACTTCCCCCTCTTTGATCCTCAGACTCATTAATTTCCCAAGATCCCCATTGTCCAATCATTCCCCTAAGGGCTTGGACACTGGATGTGATGCTACCATCTGTGTATGGAATCAAGATTTTTGCTTTAGCCCTATAATTTCCATATGCATACCTAATAATATATTATGTGTGACTGCCACTCACTTTTCAAGGTGATGAAAGCCTACAGACACACCCTGGTCCCTTGAAACAAATACCTCTACTAACTCTCTGGCCTCCACTGAGGAGCTTCATTGGAGAAAGTGTTTTGGGGTACACATCCCTCCCTCTCACATTGACAGATAAAAGTAGCCATATCCCCCGTGTTATCCTTCCATCTCTAGTCTGATCACCTTGTGTTGGGACTACTAATTGATCTCAGGTTGTCTGAGACAGAGTCAGAGTTCTACCCCCTACACCATGAAACAGGAATATAGATACCATTTATGGAAAGAATATAAAGTATCTTAGAATCTGCTGTTATACCAAAGAGTGAGATTATACAGTATCTGGTTAACCTGCATAATAACTGTAAATAAATATGACCAAAGGAATGGAGCCCTTATTGTGACTCAGTTGACTAAGGTTCAGTTAGTAACCCCATTACCGAAGAAGCCAGGTAGGGATAGAGAAGAATGAAGGAGGCGTGGTGCATTCATCTCTCCTGGTAGTGGGTGGAGGTGTTAATATTCTCACAGAAGCATACTGAGTGATGCAGTCTCCCTGTTGGAGACTGGGATGACCATTACTCATGCTCTAGGGGTAGTGAAAGGGCCACATGGGGGGAACTCCCCTTGCAGAAGTGAGAGGATTTCCTTCTCAGATAGCCTATCACACAACACTCCCCAGTAACTAGCCAAGTGGGTGCAGCTAGTATCAGGGAGAAAAGGAAAAGGTTATGAACCTCCCTGATTATGTCTAAATCACAGTCCATCCCAGTTAATCCTGGCCCAGGAAAGGAGAACAAATGAGCTAATTAATCTGTAGGTTACTGATTGTCAAGAGACAGACGGTAAAAGGGTGCAGAAAAATCTATCACTAAAAAGCAAAGCATTTTGGACTATGTAGAAGTGATTTTAAGGCCTTAATCACTGAATGGTGGTAGCAGTTAGCAGCCATAATTATTAGCAGTGTGATGGCCTCTCTACCCTTGTCCAGTAATCAAGGAGCTTCAATCCTCACCACTGACACTGGTAAGAGGTGGTCAATAAGAACAGGAATGGATTTACGCAGTATTTTTCAGATGGAGCTCTCTGCATCAAGTACGGTTCCCCCAAGAGCACACAGGGAATACATTCTAGACCTGGGACTGGACTCTCTGTCTTTCCACATCCCAAACAAGACTCACTTTGGAGCACTGTATCCCAGCTCCAAGTATCTGACATATCCACAACTGGGTATTTGATTTTCACACACATGCACACTCCTGGGAAAGGAAGGCATAGATTTAGTAGCTGTGCCCCCAATGCCCAGACTATAAGGTAACCACGCTGCCACCAGTAAACCACTCTAAGGCCCTTACAAGGGTATCCAATTATACTGAGTAAAACAATACTAATATAAATGGTAGAATGTAACAAACGCAAAAAGGCTTTTCAGAGTGGCCAAGGCATCAGTAAAATAAACAGAAGTACTCTCAAGATGTTAAAAGTACTTTCTAAAAGACCAGCCACAATGAAAGGTATAAAAATATTTAAGAATACATTAGAAAATAGAAAATATGAGAATACTAAATATCTAAGTACAGTAAACACCAGAGTTGCAATCACATGAAAACTAAAAATAAAACAGTTGGACAGATTCACACAGATGCAGGAAAAACATTACTTAACTAATCTTAGTATATTTCCTGACTATCTGAAGAATAACTGTTCCCTAGCTAACTAAATTAAAACAGCAAGGCAAAATAGGATGCTGAAATGTTTACTTCCACAAGGCAAGGTAATGAGCCTCTAACTTCTAACTAACTAACTGAATTGTGATAATTGTCATAGAGCTTTATCTCAGGTTCCAAAGAAAACAAAACAAAACAAACTGCTGTGAGGGTTCCATCCTGTCAGTGCTGGTTATGGAATTACATCACATTTGATCAGCTGACTCTGGTACAATACACACTCAGAGCTTTACTAAGATCTGTTGCAGTATCTGAAAGCTATATAACAATTTTCAAAAACATCTACTCTTCCTTTCCAGAATTCTTTGTTTAAACTTAAACATTTAATCAGTTATAATAACACTGTTGATACATTTTTAACACAAGCATATGTACAAGTCAGTGGGATAGTCAAGTGACACAAAATTATTTACAAAACTCCAGCTAGCTATGCTGGCATATGTTACACATGCACTGCCCTTTTCTCTCTGACACAGATAGCAATACCTCACATCATCACAAGCAGTATGATTCTTAAGCCATAATCACATCTTTTTAAATCTACCATGCCATGCCATGACTTTACCAGTTATTTGTGTATTGTTTTATCTATTATTTACTGCTTGTTTATTGGGTTGGATCACTGAGCCATGCAGACCAGTTTAAGGCTAAGTACTTGGTTATCTAGCCCTTACAGGCATACAAAGCACAGTTTCTTTTCATCATGGCAGAAAAGAAAAAGGAACAATGACATGTGACTTTGGAGCTTGCAGGACTAGCAAATATCATGTGGTGAAGCTGAAGGTATTAAGGAGAGAAAAAAAGAAGAAACAAAAAAAGAGGCTAAATGAAGAAAAAGAGCTAACTCTATTTTTTCAGAAGTGCTTGACATTTTGCAAAAACTGTTACAAATATTTTTGTGAACTAATTGCATACATATTTGCTTTAATAATAGCTTTTATATACTTCTTTTGCAGCGTGACCTGGATTTTACAATAGAAGTGGACTTCAAGGGACAATTGTGTGAGGCTTCTCTGTCACATGATTATAAAATGCGTTAATAGAAATGTTCAGAAAAGAAATAAAAGAAAAAAAAAAGGAAAGCAGACATTAGATCTGCTGCTGTTCAGGCGGGTAAATTCAACACCCCCTGTAGGGGAACATGATATGTCACAGTCAAATGGAACAGCTTAAGGCCATCTTCCTGATGCTGAAAAAAGTAGGAAAAAAAAAAGAATCTGCAATTAATTCATAAGAGGACATTTTATCCAGTTCTAGTATTTTATTTCCTACAAGTGCAGCTGCTACTTAAGAAAAGCCTTCTAGGACAGGAGTAAGGTTACCGCACAGATCTTTATAGGTATACTATGGTGATTTATAAGAAAAATAGAGAAGAGGTTTTGGCTGCAAATAGCTACTCTTTTCCAGGACTTTTACTTTAAAGCATATTGAAGAATGGATAAAAATGTTGAATGATTATTTGCAGAAAACTGATATTATCATTTTATGACGCTGTGTTAACAATGCTGTAATTTCGTCTGTCTCTGCAAGCATTACTGTACTTGATTTCCTGTACCCAAATCAATTCTGTAAACGTTCAAGAAATGTCAAAACTGCCTGGGGTAATTGGTCTGTTCTGAAGGAACTTTCAAGAAAGCTTGTTGGATTTACTTGGCACTGCCTTTCTTTACTCATTTTGCTTTGTCGTTCAAATTGGGTTTGTGTTTGTAAATGTTTTGCAGTAAATGCTCTTGCTGTTATGAATAGACACATATAACAGTTCCAGCTAAAATGCATCGTGTGTCGAAGTGCATAAATGGAGACTATCATCTAGTTTCTGGAAATAGTGAACTTACCGATAAAAAAATCCATTTACACATACATTAAAAAGGGATTGCAAAAAATGGCACTCTTTCTAATGGCCATTTTCCAGTGAATTTGCAATGACATGTCATTATTTTAGAACCAAATATTGTCATATTTTCTGTTACAATTATTGTTATCTTTTAGTACAATAGTTTGTCTATGAGCGTGTCTATCAACATGATGAACTTCTGTATTTATGCCTTAGAGATTTTGACACTGGATGGGGCATTACCCTTAGATTTGACAAAAACAATCCACAAATTGCAGTTTTAGTCATAAGTATTTTCATTCAATCTGCTTGTACTTCCCAAAATGTTCATTAATCTATTTATGTGTCTACTTGTCACCAGACCATCCACAATTTCCTCTCACTCCTGAATTGACCTATGTCCAGATGAGTTTCATTAGGTAGTCGCACCTCATCAGTCACAACATTTAACATATGCCTTGAGGAGATTTAAACTACTGGTAAAAGTAGTTGCGTTTTGTGATTCATCATTAAAACCATCCCTAGTTTTGTCTAGTCTTTTCTATTGAGACATTCAACCATGATGATGTTACAATCTCCATCCCTTCCACGCTAAGTGGCATTTTATTGCTATATATTTCCATCTTTAATTGGCACAGGATGAAAATAGTTCTGGTTAAAATTATCCTTTATATCCAGGACAGGATTGTATGCAGTGCACCTAAATCCAGCTTCCTCTGTTGACATGATTAGTTTCCAGACCTAATATTGAAAATGGAAGTCTAGCCACTGGACCAGGAGAAGGGAAATATAAAATGATTGTAAACAAGATTATAACTTTTACTGAGTTATAGTCCTTCTAGTCCATACATATAGGATTTATATCTGAATATTATTCTCTAGATCCTTTTTATTGAACATTTTCAAAGAGAAGAGCTGTACAAAATAAATCGACAGTATCACTCCACTACATTAAAAAAGTATTAACATATTCCAAAACTCAACAGTATATTGTATGTCTTTAACAAATCTCTACTGTATAACATAATCCCCTGGGTTGTATCATGTCACAATCAGCCTATAACATAATGGGTGAATCCCCTGTCCTTTTGTGACTCCACCTACTACTTCCTTTCAATCCCAAAATAGGTTTACTCCTTGTACTCTTTTTTAACCAGTACTCTTCTGCTCCTTCACCTTTACTTTTGTCACCCTTCCCCAGTGTATTCTATATCTAGCTTATCAGTCATAAGATTGCTTCTGAATACTGTTGTAGTACATGGAGTGAGGTGATTATACTCCAATATCTGGAAAAAGGCAAATCTGTTTACTTCCTTGCTCTATCTACATTGCTGCCTTCATCTATTTTTATTGCCCTATTATTTCACTTTGAACTCACCTGCTGCCATCATTTGTTTTTAACCTCTCCCCCAGTGCATTAATTCACTCCATTTCCACCTTAAACAAACATAAACACAAGTTTCTTTCAGCGTTCTTATGTACTTTCTCCCAAATATTTATAATGTCTACATACATCCTCAGTATTTCCTCAAATACTACCTCATATGTACATCATCCACTTCTCCAGCACAGCACCAGTATGTACCACCATCTTTAAACCTCTCCTACTGCAGCATTATTGTGGATGGTTGCAGCATTTATGTACCAAGCTATTGTGCTTTGCTGTCCCAGGCAGGCATCTTTTCTTAGCTTTCTACCCTCCTGCACCATCATTTTATTGTTTTCTAGTTTCCTCCTTTCCTACTAATTAACTTGTTAAGTCTGATAGCCCCATTCCCAAAACCATTCTTTGCACAATCTCCACAAATATTTTTAAAATACTCTCTATTTCATCTGTTTCACTTCATTTTCCTACAGATCCGACCATCCTGCCATGCCCCAGTCTATCACTCTCTGAAGTATCCATATTCAGTAAGCACTTAATCATTTACCCTGTCATTCCTAGGTTCTGCCTTCCTATGAATACTATCATGGTTAATAGCTCTTGCACTAATCCTTTCAATCTAATCCAGACACTTGCACTCTTACAGTACTTCCCAAACGTGCCTCCCATTATCTTTAGCTTGTTTCTTACCATCATAACCTCTGATTCATATTTATGGTGCTGCATACCTAGTACATTTTGTCAGCCCCCATCCTTTCATCTATCTACAATCTACCAACCAAACCTTAGCTCTCTTAAACATCTCCCTGTCCTACAGCTTTACTGTGACAGATCTTCCACATATCACAACTTGAGTACCTAAGCACACATAGTACAACAGGAGAAGCATGCCTCTTACTGCCTCATCTTGACCCCCACACGTTTCCTACCTAGTGCATTATCTAACAACTCCTTAAAATTTCTGTTGCAACTACAGGCAGTTATTACACCTAACTTCAGTTTCACTAGGGTTTTGCCTTATCCCTAAATACCTTTTGTGAAACTGATAACACCTGTATACCCTTTTCACTTCTTCCCACTAATGCTGCAACAGATTTAGCAGGAGGAATTTCAATGCCAAAGTTTTCATATATATCCAATACTGCCAATAATATTGGCTAGTAATAATATGCAACAATTTGCAAATAGATTAAAACCACAGCTGCTACCTAATCCTCACCAAATCTCTAAGTACTAACATATTCTCTGGGCTAATACTTCTATTGTTAATAAAATATTTACCCACGGTTTAGCACCCTTGTCCATCATGTAGAGGGACAACATTTATATATTCTGTTCATCTCTGAGTTATTTGATCTTAAAATATAAGGGCTAAAACTTCATGGGAATGAATGGCTAGGCTTCTAAAGATTTTCATGGAACAATAGCCTACTGAGTACTTATGAACCTAGAAAAATAAACCAGGCAAAAGCTAAAATCCATGCCATGTGCCTCTGCTTAACCTTAACATATTATAAAAATATGTATTTTACTGTTACTGCTATAGAGGCCCTTCCCCTTATGATGCCCTCACCCTCTATTTCATGAGCCCTGACTTACTACCCATTCCAAAACCTCAGATATGAACCTTTAGCCTGCAGGGTCAACATCTTATAAAAGTGAAATTCCTTTTGCTTCTCCACCTTCATTTTCCCACACATATAGGATTAGGAGCAGGTTACTGATTATAATCTGCTTATTATGTCTTCAAGTCATGGAGGCCAAGAAATTCACATTGAGAGCAAAGCTTATTAGTCTGGGACACATTACCAGCACAGACAGCAGGCAAAAGCAAATGAGCCAAGAAATTCACATTGAGAGCAAAGCTTATTAGTCTGGGACACATTACCAGCACAGACAGCAGGCAAAAGCAAATGAGCCAAGAAATTCACATTGAGAGCAAAGCTTATTAGTCTGAGACACATTACCAGCATAGACAGCAGGCAAAAGCAAATGATTTTATTCTGTTGCTGTCATTTACTGATCAGTACTGGCAGATTTGTTTGCCTAGCATGAGAACCAACCTTAGCAAGTTAAGCAGGAGGTACTTAACATTTGTTAAGATCAAGTCTCACACTTTAGTAGTGCTTAATGGATTTGTCTTTTTCCAGATATTGGAGAATAATAACCATGGTCCACACACTACAACAATATTCAGAAGCAGCCCCCAATGATCTTTGAATGACCTGCACTTCCTTTCATAAAACATACCAATTCTGGGACAAAAGGTCCTTCAGGATGTATCTCTCAAGCTGCAAGGATCCTATCAAATAACTTCACATCTGAAATATTTAATAAAATGGGTTTAAAGTTAACTGTATTATTAGAGTCTTCCGTCCCCATGCGATAGCTGTGATGTTCTGGGGTAGGGCGTCTTTATCCCCATCACTGCCATCAATAAATATGTGATGAAATAACAGAAGGAAAATATAAATATAGCTACAAATATTTATTAGCAAATATAGATAAATACATGAGGAAGACTGGTCTTAAGAGAGTACAGCAAATGAACATTGCTACGTTGGGATATGGTAGACACCAACCACACCAAATAAGGTTCTTATTAAACAGGTACAATGTAATGTTATGTACACTGGCACCTCAAGAACTAACCGGCCACACCTGGAGCCCAGGTCCTTAGAGTGCTAGGTTATATATACTATGTACAACTCAACTAGTCTTATTACATTCACACACACACACACACACACACACACACACACACACACACACACACACACACGCCGCACACACACACACACACACACACACACACACACACACACACACACACACACACACACATAAACACACACCCATACATGGGGTCTATATCATATGTTTGAAGTTTTATAACGTTGAACATTAAAATATTGAATTTAAATGTTCGAAGTTATAAAACATCGAGCATATGTAAAAAAAAAAAAAAAAAAAAAAAAAAAAAAAAAAACTAACAGCTGTAGGCAGGGGGGCAAGCACCCCTGCACCCCCCACACCCCTCTCTTTAAATATACCAACTCAGAAACTGCACTGCAGTGCAGTAAGGGAAATCTTCCCTTCTTCCTACACTAGTTAGGTAAGTTCTGTTTGTTTTTTTGTTTTTTGTATTATATGTTCAATGTTTGAAACTTCTAACATTTAAATTAGATTATTTAACGTTCAAAGTTTTCAAACTTCGAACATATAATATAGACCCCCATACACACCCACACATGAACACACACATGCACACACATGCGCACACACACACACACACACACACACACCACTCCCATATACACCCACACCCACACACACACACATAAACAAACACACATAAATGCTCACGCACACACACACACACACACACACACACACACACACGCACACACACGCACACACACACACACACACACACACACACACACACACACACACACACACATACATATACACACTCTTTTTACAGTCTCACTACCTTATTACTTGTTTGTCTGTTGAACAGCACCCAGCCGAGCCATTTTTTCATCCCTTTCTTATCAGCCACTACATTTCAGAGAATTTCAGTATTACCTATTAAATCTCTTTCACTTTTTTATCATCTCTTCCACCAGCTCCTTAACCAAATGGCCCTAGCAGTTTTCCTCCTCTTTTGAGGATTTCAGCTCTCTCTTGTCACCAACTTTTCTCACATCCATTCCATCTGCAGTGCCATATGATTCAACATATCTTCTTCAACTTGGTTTCTGTACTCTTTTCCTACTTGTACATATCCCAGTTCACCAGTAACTTGTCCAGCTTGCTTATCTCGTACAAAGAAGGCACTTCTTCCAGTCTCCCCATTTCACACTCCATATAGCCACTTACAGTTTTGGAGTGATTGACTGGCCCCAAAACGTGTTGGATAGATTAGATGGGCTTCCTTGAAATTGATTACATGTATAGATCAGCAATTGTGGGACTCCACACATATCTGCTGAACTCACAAGACCCAAATGTAATGAAAATGTTGAAACATGATGAAAATAAATCTAAGATAACTTCTCTGCTTAATTTAGCAAAAGCATACCAGCGTCAAGCAGGAATGGAAATCAAATCAGAAGTAGATAAAAATCAGGCAGCAACTGAATGTGCCAAAAAACAAAAGAAAGAATATAAGGTGAAGGACCAGATGAGAAGGCAAGAAATGTGTACAAACCATAAATATAGTTGCAAGTATAGAAAACTTCTGGAAGAACCTCATGTTGATCAGCAACAAATGCAGGAATGGTTAAGGAGAGGTGAAATCAAACCAAGAAAGGTTAATATTGGCGGCCCATGACAGTGGGCTATGTACACGTTGGTTTACAAAGTTAATTGAACATGTGGGAGAAACAGACAAATCCAGGTTTTGTAGAACCAAGTTGGAAATAGTTGCACACCTTGTTGCTGGTTGCGACATATTAATGGTAGAAGGACTGTATACTGAAAGGCATAATAATGTGGCAAGACTATTGCACTGGGGATTGTGCAAACATTTTGGTATTGAAGTGGCCAAAAAAACTGGAAACATGAGCCACAAAGCATAATAGAAAATGAAGAAGTCTACATCACATGGGATCATCCATTACCAACAGTTCAAAAGATAAATGCTAGAAAACTGGATATAGTGGTCCAAGAAAAGAAGACAAGAGTAGCATTGATCATTGAAATTGCCACACCCAGTGACTACAGTGTCTTGTGTACAGAGAGAGACAGTCATAAAATATCAGGATCCGCAGGCAGAAATGAGAGAAATATTGAATAAAGATACCCAGATAATTCCAATAGTAGTAGGACCCACAGGTCTAATAAAAAAGAGTCTAAAATCTTATTTAGATATGTTACCTATACATATAATTCCATACAAACTGCAGAATGAGTCATTACTGGGCACATTGCAGGTACTGCGAAGAACACTTTTGGCTGACATCAACGAGTGAAACAATGATAATTTCATGAACTTTAATCGTACTTTGACTTAGGAATGGGGTCCATTCCCACCATGGTATTGCAAACCCAAAACATTTGGAGAAATTAAAGAGAAAAGCCACTGTCTTCAGTGTCACCTTCCTCACCTTTAACTCTCTTTCTCCCTTACAGTCTCTTTAAAACTCCATTACTATATATAGCCTATCCATACCTGGCTCCAATACTATATTAAAATATCACTCCATTCTGACTCTCAGACCCCCTCCTCTAATCCTTTTTCATTTAAAGTTTTTTTAAAGCACAATCAAATTATTATAGTTTATCCCATACACAGACCCTAAAAATACCAATGATTTTATTCTTTTGCCCTTTTCCTGTTTACTCTCTCGCCTTTTGCAAACTGTTTTTCACTTCCCATCTTAGGTTCTTATGCATTGCAGTCAGGACACTCCTTTATACTCCTTCCATTATAACCTATCGTTGAACTTTGAGTGCTGGTATATTACACAGGCGCAGGTGCAGCAGTGTAGGTACAACTAGTTTGCATATGCAATGTTGAAAAATTAAAGTTGCACACGTACAGGTACACTCCTGTGGTCACACATTGACACAATCCCGACATTTCAAAAAATGGGTAGTCTGGTTTCTAAGTGGGGGACACTTGCACTCCCATAACCTCTGCCTAGTTCGATCTAAATTGGAATTATTTTCTTTGGAAAGTGAAAAATTATGTTGGAATTAAGTTTAAGTAAAAAAATAGAACATATTATTTCTTAATTAAGAAGTATTGGTGAATGATTTAATACAAACTTCCAAAAAGGAAATGATACAATTAAGAAAAAAAAAAACAAAATAAGAAAAATCTGAACTTACTATTTGTGAAGGGGTGATTCTGAATCAGATACGCAGACATGTAAAAGTCATTCATCATCACAACCTTTTCAGGCATGAGATATGTTAGGTAAAGTGTGTATTACACCAGCGTTGTCACTTACAGCACAACCACATCTGCCTTTTCCTCTATAAAACCGTTTCTTTATAGGATGGATAATCTCCATTAAAAGTTACTACAGTCATCTTCCCCTTCCATTTCTGCCTGCTTCTCCACTTCCAAGAGACTAAGAGTTTTCTACATGCGTTCCCTACTCCCTGACCCACTGTCTTTTTCCCTGACTCAAATCTAAGAGCACTAGTATATACCCATAATGCCTCATCCTCCATAGCAGTACCTACTGTGCACTCACTCACAGATTTTATGGCATTATGCCAGTCAGGTTTGACAATGTCCACAAAAAGTATAGTTAGGGTGAGACAAAGGGAGCAGCTACTCTAGGTGCAATGCCTTAGGGGGCATAATCGGCAAATCCCGATTAGTCTTCAGTACATTTGCAGCATTCAGAAATGAATGTTACTATTGCATTTGCAGTCAGAACTAAATCACTGTAGTGCTCCATATTTTACTTAAACTGTAACAAGCAATTTAAAGGCATTGAAGAGCTTTTGTATTTTTTTTTTTGAATCTCATCTTAAAGTTTGGGGGGGGGGGGGTGCCAGATCAAGGAATAGCACCAGGGATGGACACGAATAGATAGACTCACCTCTGATGCCCATTACTCACCTACTGATTCCTATCCCAACCAGTCTCACTGCATGTTTATTTCGGTATTCCTTTGTTCCCCTTCATATTTTCTGATTATCCCCTTTATCCAAAATAAGATATTTAACACCTTAGTCCACAAATATCCTTAAATTAAAACTCACACATCACAATATACTTGCTATAGTTTGAAAAAACTAAATAACCAAAATTGTGACTCTACTAAATTATAGATGACATTTTATGCTGTAAGTAGCTATGCAAACAAACTGTGCCAGCTCATATTTAGTTACACATTGGAGAAAGTCAGCTTTGATCTACTTTAAGGCAATTGTTCATCTCTTTATTTACCTCATTGCCTTCCATTCCATCTGTACTTAAATTGTGATACCTCACTGTTCCTCACATTCATTGCAGTTTTCTTTCTTCTTCTTCTTCTTCTTCATCCTTTATTTCTCCTCACACTGCTTATATTTTCATGCTGTCTAGCACTTTATCTCTTGCATCTTACAAAGTAATGTGTTAGAAATATCATAAAAGACAGGGTGATCGGCAAGATATACTGCAAACAGTTTTCAGTGTTGAATCTCATAAGCAAAGCAGCCCAAAATAAACCCCCTACACCCATCCTTCCTTACCCCATGGTAGGGGTAATTTTCCTAGTTCATTCATTTCACACCAAGTCACATCTCACATAAAGACTGATGCCTCAGTCCTTTCTTTGTCTGTCATTAACTTTGTCCCCTTGCACTTCAATGACCATTTCTTCTTGTCATTTACCACTCTGACTCACAAGCCTCCTTGGGGACATCTCTTACTCTATATTATTTAAATCTTCCCAGGATCTGCTACCTTCCTAACATGGCAGTGGTTGCTGAATTCTCTATTGTTTACATCTGAGCCTTCTGCACTTTCATGTTCTGACTTTACCCCCTCCTGCAGACTTGGGCTGCAGCCACCCATTGCATCAATCGACCCTCATCCATCTGTCCATTTCTGTCACTCTGTCATCAACAGACAATTATGTCCTCTCCATCCTATGGCCTGTCATCCTACTGAAGCCTAGAGTATGCAACCATCTTCCTTTTTCTTCTGGCTCCTCACTTTAATCTCTCACGGCCTCCTCATTTAAGATGACAAGATATATTTATTTAGCTGCCCCCCCCCCCTTCTGACTTAATGGACTAGACTACACAATTGGCTAAAAGGCCACTCCTTTTTGGTGCACCTTGGAACTCTCTTCCTCTTGTTGTAGTCTGTCTCCTTCAGTCTGTAGCCCTTAGCTTATAGCTACCAATTTTAGGAACCACATTTTCATTCTATGACTATAGCACTTAAAGGTGAAATGCCATGGTCATCTGAGGTGACACATTTATTAGGATTAGCTTGAACATCCATTTGCATAATCTTCCTCATAAACTGTTCTTTCTTCCTTTTGTAGTCTGTACTGGGTCACTGCCATTTCCTCTTTTCTTATACCGCACTAGCTTGATGTTGTTTTTATGGGAATGATGCTCTGAATCTGCACTATAGTCACTCAACTGCCATATCACCAGCCTTTGAACTCATGTGTCATGTTCATATTTTTGTAGTTGTAAAGTATATACCCCTTTTGACCAGTTAATCTTTTGGATGTTATCTTAATAACATATATCTCGAGTTTGACTTGTGCATGTAATTTCTTATGCCCACCATTTCCATTGTTAGGAACTTCACCTCCTTCAACCCCTTATTACTTTTCAGTCTCATGGCTTGCACAGTTGCTATTCTGATTGTCTCTTGCCTTCTTTCAGCTTCACATATATGATTAGGGAAGTTTTACTCTCAACATTTGCTCTTTCAATTACATAAAATGTCACTTTCAGACTTTTACAGATTTGCTACCATAGAGCTATATTTTTGGCTAATGATTCTCCACTGATCCAGAATGTTTTTTTTTTCTTTTGCAAGTCTGACAACTTGGCGGGGAAGTATTCTATTTCTTCTACCTCTCTACCTCTTCCCGGTCCTGCATCTGCTAGAGTCCATTGCCTTTCACACCATAGGTACCATGAGATCCTGGCTCAAATATGGCAGGACTGTTAGGGTTTATACACAACATGGAAATGTGATGAGGAAAGGTATCCTCAGTGCCAATGCTGCTACACTACAAAAGGCACTGACTTAATTTACAAGTGCCCTAACCTCTCAGGTGTGTTGAATAATTATCTTAGTTGAGTAGTGCTAGGAGTCTGTGCCACGTCTGCTTTGATTTCCCTCTCTGAACCCTACACACCCGTACTGGAAACTCAGGTTTATGGTCCAGGTATGTGCCAGGGGATTTCTTCATATGAATGTACCAAGACATCCCCTGAACTCGTCAGTGATACTAGAAAGCAGTCCATACGTCTTTATTCCACCCCCCCCCACAATGGCCCTCCATCTTATAAATCACTAATCAAACCAAGTTCATTTCGGTCATAGTCAGGATTTTATTCACTTGAATGACAGAATTGATGCTGCATCAATATCTGACGAATTTGTTTGTAGTTTTTGTATGTTAACTTGCTTTTGTAGGAATATTTAATACTTAGTCTAGAAAAAGTAATTTGCAAATAATTTATTAAACACTATTAATGTAAAACATGTGAATGGAAGTATAACTTACTAACTTGCTAAAACATGCAACATGGACTACTGAGGCTAACCTTTTAGTAGCCATAAAATAATTATCTTTTCTTATCTGTTTAAATGAAATACTTATATTAAGATGTTTGGTTTCTAAGATGTATTCTTATCTTTCTGAAAAAGTAATTGTGAAAATGTCTCCTACATTATTGTTAGGTGAAAAAAGATGAAAGTTAAAAAAATTATAACTAATCCATTTTGAGCATTTAATGGACTGCAATGTATATTTTAAATAAGTTTGTAAATCATTTGCTTTAAAACACCAATACATGAAATGGTTTAGTCACAACTGCTTTTGAGTTATGCATACTACAGTAGAATAAATAAAAAAACAGGTTATCTCAGCTCAAAATGGCTGAGACAGTGATTATTGAGAAAGGACACTGGCAGTATTAACTCTGAAAGAAATGTATTTCTGTAACAAAAATGAACGCAAAGTCAATATTCTTTCAGAGTGTTTTACATTTCCTTATGTGGCAGTTTGTGTTTTTGAAATACATGTAATTTTATGGTGGCAGATGTCTTGTAGGTGAAAGTTTTCAACTTTTTATGTTTTGTTATACTGCAGTAACGGCAGCAATATTTTGCAGCTTTGTTAAACCCATATACTCCTAATATTTGTCTGCTGTTTTAAAATATACTTCTCTGTTGGTTCATGCAATGTCCTTTAGCAGATTTCCATAACACATGCTATGTACAGGTACAGCATTTTACTGTCTGGTTTCTAACAGAACATTTTCTGCTAATTCACACAGTCTGACTAAGGTAATGTGTAAATGTTGTGAAATGTGAAGTTCTCCGGACTGATATGAGCTTTGAGATGTTTGTAACATGCTTTATGTTTCTCATATTTGAAATAGTCACAAGTGATATTTATAAGATGCTAGCTTTTACTATTATTTTTATGATTTTGCAATTTAAATTTGCAAAGTAACCTGAAAAGGGAATGAGTTTTTTTTTGACAGTGGAAATGGAGTAGCAAAAGTCAAAGAAATATTTTCATTCTGAAAACTTTGGTAGATGAGGGATTGATGTGGATTAGCAAATGTCAAAGAAACATTTTTGTTCTGAAAACTTTTATATATGAGGGATTGATAGTTTTCGTAGACAGAAATCTGTATTTTAAAGAAATTATTTATTTATTTTGCCTTGTTTTTTGTTTGCTAGTTTGTTAGTTTGCGGGTTTCATTTTTGTGTAGTCTATCCATGTTTTCTGCTATATGAGTCTTACTGTTTCTAAACACTACCATCAGAATCCATGATAAAAACCTCTGGCTTCCTTGATAGTGAAATCCCTATCAATCCCATATTTGAAGAAGGATGCTTCAGCTAACCTTCATGGTATGGAAAGATGAGTCTGCGTTGCATAGCAGTCACTAAAATACAAAAAGAGGATTCCTTCAGAAATTGTATTCAGAGGACTCATCATATATTTATGTCTGTCTTTTCTGAAAACTATTAAACTGCAAAGGTTTTTATTTCTGATACTGAATGTTTATACCTGTGAGCATGGTTTTATTATTTCTTTTGGAGATCTTAGTCTAAAATATAGCTACAGACTACATTATAACAGTTTAAAAATGGGTTTCTTTTTTCATTGCATCTTTTGCTTGATATTTTCAGATTTTGGGGAGGGATAAATATTCATATTCAACAGTGTTGTTCTAAAGCACTCATTTCAGTACATTTCAGAATTTCTCATACTACACTGTCAAAGGTGTTAGCAGTTGAATAAGTATATTGACATAAACCCCATAGATTAATAAAAGTTCCACTGAAGAAATTCACCAGTTTTACTAGAATATTGTTCTGTTTTCTCTGTTAGCAAACCATTAAAATAATCTGTTAAAATGCCTTTTTGTCATTTCTTCTGAACAATTCTTTGTAAAAGTATATGTTTCTGATCCTAGAGTACCTGCTCTTTCACTAAGATATACAGTCAGACAGAACATGACCCCCCCCCCCCCCCCAGTTAGGTAACCCATTATTATCAACTGACAAAATATTACAATACTATCTTAAAATTGTTGAAGCCATAGATTTTTCTGAGCACTGATGAGGAGAAGGGAGATGTCCCTGGTCAATCTGAGGCATTACAACTTGTTTTTTTATGATACTGTACTCACAGCACAAGATAAAAGAATTGTTTTTGGACCATACTGATGGCACGATAGAGGTCTTGAACAGGAAAGCATTAACATAGCAGCTAGAATTTGTGACTTAGACATCAATGCCACATGTCAGAATTGTAATATCAAAGTTAATCATCACATGCTTAACAATATAGTAGATATGTCATCCTGGTAAAAACAATCTTTTCACATATTCCACAGATTTACTTAAATGAGAGGACAAGTGAAACTGTTCATAATGATATGAGTACAAGTTTTTTCATTATCTATTATGCATTATTTAAACTGTGATTAATGAGATTATTTTAGAAATATTCAATCAATATATTTTGACAGTAACTCTTCAATTTTTTTAAAAAGCGAAGTTTGTACGTAACTTTATCTGTAGTATGCCTGAGTCTGTGACTATGTTAGCAGTTTCCTTTGTCATCCAGTACCTGAGCCTTCTGTTGTTCTGATCCTGTCTGTAGCTCTATACAAATTTGTTTTCTATTGTAACAAGAGTTGAAGGCTGCAGGAGCGGACATTTCATGCACAGAGGAAGGGGGGTAGCATTGTAGGCCATATAATGAACACACACTAAGCATGGAAATACAAGGAACACACCACCACACATGCAGCTCAGGTTGTATGACAGCTCAATCTTGTGCAGAGTTTCCTGTTGCCAGGTTCTGTGCTCTCCAACAGCCGCATTAATGAAGTGACTGGTTAACATCATCCTGTTTTCCACTCACAATCAAGTGAAATATCTGGCCATTGTTAACTTGAACCTACTTCCCCAACTAGTCCTTCAGTTTATGGAATGCTTGTCAAACCTAGGCTGACAGCATCCTTTGAGGTCAGATCTCTTGTAATATTGGGCCAGCATGAAACTATAATGTTTAAATCTTGCCATAATTGGGTTTCATTGAACAGAAAAAAGTTTTAGAGCTTCAAAACTACTAAACATAGCATTATAAATCTTAAACAATTTACCAAGGTACCACCAATGTCTGATATTTAAGATTATTTTATGTTGTTCCAGGTCAGGTATACTATTAGCAAAACTAGCTTGGTTACTTGTCATTGGAGTCCTTTCTTCTTTTTATTGAGGGAAATTGTTAACTGTATCCATTGTTCTTACGAATTGTTTAAAATGAGCATTTTTATGATTACTACAGATTAAACCTGTTGATGTGCATAGCTATGGTACTCTCTAGAATCTGGCTAGTTGGTAATTGTAGCTTTGGGTAATCTTTTGATCAGAATAATTATTTTTTTGTCTTTTTTGGTATCATTTATCTCTCAGTTTCCCTCTACCCCCGTCTCTTTTTTATTCTGAATATTTCTTATTCATATAGTAAGCAGGTATTTTCACCTTGGATATCTCTTACATATGAAGCAATGATGCACCATGTATCATACAGTATTAGCAGTTTAGGTTTTCATAAAGAGTCACCTGCAGCACACAGATCCAACCCAGCCCAACAAGCAAGCAAGCAAGCAAACAAACAAAAAGTGGAAACCCTGTTTGTGTCTGCTGATTTGGTCTTTACTTATTGTGCTGAGACCAGTTTGGCTGTATGTGAAATAATCTGAATTTTATCATTGAAATTTATATATATTTCCTACTATGTGTTGCACTATGGGATGCACGTAGCAATTTTGTTCTTTACATATCATTATCTGCTTTTTAATGAAGCTATTTACTTTCTAAATAAACTTGTCAAATACAGATGTGTATGTCTTTATTTGGTGTAAAAATGTATATGTATGCTCTTCATTTTTTAAACTCTTGTGAAATGTATTCATGATGGAAGGATGGAATGGAAATGTATAAAATCTGAAATGGTTATTTTTCTTTTTTATTGACCATTTGATAACTGGGTTATTACACTTGTCTAAGGATCCTTTTCAGGTACAGCACTGGATACAAGGGAAAATTAAATAATTAACAATAATCAATGAATTATATCAACGGCACACAGTTAAATAAAAAAAATTAATTGAGACAATTTTCTTTCACTAATAGTAATCAGTTTTTCCAATGATAAACACAAAACAATTTAAAAGTATAATAAACCAAAGCTAATATGACTCATGGCATAATCTTAGATTATGTAAATAATAACACTCACTTATTATGCATTGCCAGCTAGCAGGATGAAGTAGTGTCTGTCTTGTGTATTAGGAAACTGAATGCTTTCCTGGTGTAGTAAAATAACTGCATCTGTTTGCCTCCTTCAAGTGCTGTTGTAGCTGCTTTATAAAGGACTTTTAATTATATGTTTATCCGCTAGTATCTGAAAAGAGTTCAAGATAGCAGGGGCTACTTTCAAGAAGGACCTCTTAGTGGATACAAGCTTAAATGATCACCTGTAAAGGGTAGTACAGGAGTGGTCATGTACGGAGACTAATTCTAACTTGTAGTGCATTTTTTACTGGAAGACAGTAATTGCCTTAAGTGAGTTTAAATGATAGTTTATTTACCAAGAATATGGTCTTATGCTGGATTAGGAGACACTTATTTTTTTTCCTAAAGTAGTTCAGTGATGTTCACTGACTGAACTAAGATGATTAAGGCATAACATTTTGTCATCAGTTATTTGTGGTACAAAGCAGTTTTGAGTTAAGACTGAAGCAGTGACTTGTAGTACAAATACACTTATAGACTGCAGTGTATAACAAATAAAGTCTTTCTGGCTTTAATACAGAGATAATATGATATGTTATAAGCTACTTTTAAATAAATTTGTGCTAGTTGCACTCTATAAGCATAATAAGGTTCACCCTATAGCTAAGTTTGCATTCATTGGAATATATCAGATAAAATATATAAATATATAAAAAAAAAAAAATATATATATATATATATTTCCACTCCACTAACTACCTTGATTATAGCAAGCTCAGATGCTCATAAGCCAGTACTTATTATACAGCAGGAACTTCTTCTTGTAACATTTGTTAATGTCTGTTATGT
>NC_056745.1:174845685-174983185 GCF_019279795.1 Protopterus annectens | reverse complement strand
TCATGCATGCATGCAAGCATACATATGCACACAATAATACATTTTTCTTTTTTAATTACTTTTTTACCCTGTCTTGACAAATCAATTTTATGATCATTGTCAAGAAAAGGGTATTAATAATGTATGTATTATTTTGTTAATAAGTTGAGTGAACTGACAAGGATATCAAATTTTAGTGTGGTGTGTGCGCTTGTGTGTGTGTGTATGTGTGTGTGTGTGTGTGTGTGTGTGTGTGTGTGTGTGTGTGTGTGTGTGTGCGCGCGCGCGCATGTGTGTGTTTGTGTGTGCGTGCGCATGTGTGCGTCTCTCTCTCTCAGTCTGTACACAAGCACACACAAACACATACACACACATCCACACATTCTTTTCTTTATTGACCTTTTTTTTAATTTTATGTTTGCTAAACAGTGCTGTTTAGCAAGTGAAAAACTGTGGCCATTTGTTTTATTTTTACCATGTGAGCTTCATAGCAGCTTAATATTCTGCGATAAAGTGATGTACTGGGTTTTCATAGGTTCATAGGTAGGTACTAGGCTATCTGCCCAAGGACATTTATAAGCCTAGCCAGAGTGTGTTGGCTTTCACCACCTCATTGATTAATTAACTGATTCTCAGTCAAGCAGAGCCAATGAAGTGATCCCAGGGGTGTATTTTCTCTTAACCATCCACTCATCAAGGTTTCTCTTGAAGAGTGTTAGTGAGGCGCTCTGCCTAATGTAGTTTGGAATTTTGTTCCAAAGCATGAGGAGTCTCTGTGACAGGCATCTATCCATCCAGCATGTTCTATTTATAGTTGTGGCGAGGTTTAACTCACTAGAGAGTGTGGCTCGCAGTGTCTTGGATTTCTTTAGGTGGAGCATGTCTATCAATTCTGAGTTGGACATGGCTTTGTAAGTCAGGCAGATATCACCTCTGAGTAAGCGATATGCCACTGAGTACAGCCAGAGTTTTTTCAGTCTGGCTGCATAGGATATATATTTGAGGCCAATAATCCTCTTGGTGATGTACTTTTGTGGCCTCTCCAGCTGTTGGAAGTGTCTTGTGAGGTACATCCCAAATGGGGCATTGTACTCTATGATGAGTCTGATGAGTGACGAGTAGTGGGGCACTATAACCTCTTTATTTCTAGATGTGAACCCTTTAATAATTAGATGGGGCACATAGAAGGATTTCCTAACTACTCTGGCAATATGATTGTCAAAGGAGAGATTACTATCTACCTGGATCCCCAGATCTCTTATTACCTCTTCTGTATTAAGGGGGCTGCCACCTATGTGGTAATTTGTGGGTGTTTTGTTTTTCCCAAATGGGATGACTATGCATTTTTTGGTATTTAGCTTGAGGCCATGACTGTGACACCAGGTGTCCGTCTCAGTAAGGCCCTTTTGGAGGATGTATGTGTCAGCCAGAGAGTCAATTATGGCTCCCAGTTTGCAGTCATCGGAGAACTTGGTTAGCCATAGTCCTCCTGTGTTTGCCTGTACTTCTGAGAAGTATATGCCAAACAGTAGGGGTCCCAGGGCCGAGACACCACTTGTGACTGGTTTAGAATTGGACCTGAAGCCCGCTATTCTTACTGTGTGAGCTCTGTCTGTAAGCCAGTTGGCAACCCATCTCATGATGTAGGGGTTTATGTTCAGGCTGGTGAGTTTTTCTGTAATACCTGAGTGGAGAATGGTGTCGAAAGCCTTGGCGAGCTCTAGGTAGGCTGTGTGAACAACCTTTCCCTCATCTATGGCCTTGGTGACCGTCTTGAAGAAGTCAACCAGGTTTAGTAGGCATGATCTGCCCTTAACAAAGCTGAACTGGGTCGGTTCAAGTGTTTGGAGGTTCCCAATGTCTTTGTTAATGAGTTCCATGTTGATGTGCTCCAGGCTAGTCAGGCTTATGGGGCGATAGTTACCAGGGTCAGTTGTGGCCTCTCCTTTGTGGAGTGGAATAACCATTGCTGTGCACCATTCTATGGGCATGTAGCGTGTGGACAGGCTGAGTATGAACAGCGTGTTTAGGTGGAGGGTTAGTTTGTTCTGTAGTTCGTGCAAGACGCAGCCTGGGACACCATCTGGCCCCATTGATGCTGTGTTTTTGGCTTTTGAAAGGGCTATTTTCACCTGTGCATCTGTGATTTCTGGGACACTACACTTTTCCGGTATTGTTGTGGGCCCTTGGGGGTGAGAGGGGGTGAAGTGTGCACTGAATCTATCTGCCAGGATATTGGCAATATCAGTAGGTTCAGTATATTTTGTGCTATTTTGCACTAGTTCAGTGCATATCTGCGAGTTACCACTTAGATTCTTAACATAGCTAAAAAGGCTTTGTGGTTATCTTTAGAATCCTTGGCTATTTTTCTTTCTAAGTTAGCCTTGGATGATTTTATGAGGGACCATAGTTTCTTACTGATACTGATCAGGGATGTCTTTCCTTCTTGGGATTTGCTTTTTTCTGAACTAGTTTCCTCCTTCTATTGTATAGCCTGTTTATGGCAGGGGTCCACCAGACTGGTTTCCTTCTCTTAGAAGAGTGAGTCTTGGTTTTGCTATGTATGGCATGATCCATGCATCCTTGTAGGTGCTCATAGAGTGCATTTGTAAAGGTTTCTGCATCTTGGGCAGCGTTATCCTTTAACGTGGGGGTTGTGAAACTTACCGCCTCTGTCTTAAGTAAGGTGAAGTTTGCTTTAGAAAAGTTTTTTACTGTAGTTTCCTTAGTTGGGGGTGATGGTGGGGTGTGGGCATCCAGAGTGATTAGTTTATGGTCTGATCTAACCAGTGACGGGTTGAGCTCCAGTGTGGAACACCTTTCGCCCATGTTTGTGATGACCAGGTCCAATATGTTTTCACCTCTGGTAGGGGAGTTTACAAGCTGATCCAGGGCATTTGAGATGATGAATTTCAGGAAGTGCTGGGCCTCGGAGTTTGTACTCGAGTAGTTTTCCCAGTTAATGTTAGGGTAATTGAAATTGCCCAATATCAGGGTGTTTGGTAGGACCTTCATGTTTTCCAGTGTCTCCAGAAGAGTGGAGTGGTGGTCCAGGGTCATGGAGGGTGATCTGTAGCAGGCCACAATTTGCATTGCAGATTTGCCCCATGTTATTTGCACATGGATGATTTCAGAGGTATCATGCTGCACCACTAACCTGGATGTGTAGGTATCCTTGATGAATATGGATACACCCCCTTATTTTGTGTTTTGGTCTGTGTTCTGTGGCTGAAACGTGTGGTATGAGTTGTAGCCCGGTAGTGCTGGGGTGCTCTCTGGAGCCTTGAAGCAGGTTTCAGCTACTGCACAGATGTCAACGTTCTCCATACTGAGGAGTGCTTCGAGCGTGCATTTTGAGATTTAAACTCCTGGCATTGAGTAGTATAACCCTCAGTTTTTGTTAATTGTGCTGTTTACAGAGGTGGGTTTGACTTTTGAGCCTTGCCTAAAAAGGCACTATGGGGGAAGCAACAGCCTTGGCCAGTATTCGAAAGCCTAGGGGTGACAGGTGCAAGCTGCCTCTTGCAAAGCAATGCAGCTTGTTGAGCATGTGTTCCAGGCTGACAGACACTGGATCCCCTTTGAATGACACCAGAAGCTTAGTCAATTGTTGAAATTGATCATTTTTTCTTTATACTGACGTATCATTCTTGATGAGGGCAGGATGCTACTCAGGGTCAGGGTCATACCAGCCTGGGCTACATGATCAGAGAGCTCTTCCATGTCTCTTTTCATGTAGTCCAGGGAGGTACGTCTCAGGTCATTCACACCAACATGAACAATGACAGAGTCATATTTGCACTTCTTCTGGAGTGACTTGAGTGCTTGTGTTATGTGGCAGATTCTGGCTCCCGACAGACAGCTAACAGTAACCTTCTGCTTGTCCAGCCTAGTGAGTGGGACATCAGTGTGCCTGACTATAGAGTCACCTATTACTAGTGTGTTAGGTATGTTATTTTGCCTTAAGGGCTGTGATTGTGTGGCACACTGATTTTGTGTTTTATGTGTTGTCTGGTTTGTGATGGGAGGTGCAGGCTGTTTGGGTGTCTGCTTTGGAGGTCTCTGATGCTTTTGCAAGTTTTTATTTAGAGCCTCCAAGTATGATTTTATGTATTTATTTGTATTTTTTGCCAGTGCTGGTTTAGTAGGTCTATGTGTGGCTGGAGGTGTGGTGCAAGTATTAACCTTCTCCTCTTGACTGTCTGTTCCAGTCTTGGGTGGAGACAGCTTAGCCTCCAGTTTGGCTGTATAATTGCATCTCTTGCATATGTTAGTGTTTTGTGGTAGGAGGAGAGGGTTGTCTTTGTACATGAGGCAGTTGTAACATTGCTTCAGGATACCTAGATTCACCAGCTGGACTGGAGAGTACACCTGAATTTGCCCTTTGGTCATGCCTGAAAAGTAGGGTAAGCTACTTAGTCGCTTGGTTGGTGAGGGGTGAATAAATAGCCTTCCCCTGCTGGGCAATCAAGTGTCAGGGTATATTAGTGCTTGCTATTAGGTCTGAGCAAGTGCTGGGCTGTAGGATGCTTTTTGAGTGCTTAGGTTGAGAGTTAGACTAGTTTCAAGGCAAAAACTGAAGAGGAGACTTAGTGGAGCCGGGAATAATTTAACCCTAGCTAACCAGCACTGCCCAGCACAAAAAACCCTGAAAATGTGTTTTTTATAGAAGGGAAATGAAAGAGATAGAAATTAGCCCAAAATGGCCAGTAAATGACTAACTTCTGGGCTGGAACCACTCCTCCAGGGACAGATAGGCTGCTCAAAGCTCCCCTCTCTCACAGGTGAACAAAGAAACTTCCTTCTATTCAAGTAAGGTATGGGCAACTCAGAAACTTGTAACACAGCCCTGAATTCAGCACTAGCCTGAAAACTGGACTATATGTTAGAAAAATATGTATTACTGTGTGCATTAGCAATATGCTTAGTGCATTTAGAAGCTTGAAAAGGGTTAACACATTTATTCTATTTCATACTGCATAAATCTGTACAAACTGCAGTTGCTTTCTGACCTTGTACTGTTAGCTAAAATCTTGCTTGTGCCTTGGAAATTTACTGAGAAGCAGGTGATTTCTGCTTGCGTTAGGAAAATAATGAATAGAACAATACTACTTGTATGAAACTTAGACAAGAAGTTGCGCTGTGCCATGAGAAAATACACAGCTGTAGAAGTTACAGATAATTAGTACAAAGCCTGCTTGAAAATATGAACTGCAATCAGCATTTGCTTGTATCTGTATTAGAAAAGTACCTTGAAAAGTAACACTGTACAATAGATGCTTGTAAACGGATTAATAGTCACCAAGGCCAGGTTGTTTTTCTGAAAAGTTTCTCACAAATCTAGTCATGTCAGCAGAAAATCTGAAGTAACATCTGCTGTAGAACAATGCTAAAAGTTGTGTTTGATTACGTCAGCTTAGAAGGCCATGTCTTGTAAAATAGTATAAGAATGAACATACTTCCTGTTAGTAGTTAGACAAATCCTTGTATTTGCATGTTTTTGTCTCCTTGCTGCAAGTAAATTAAAGTGCCTTAACTGAACCTTACGTGTATTGGTCTTTGAAGTTTTTTCCTTTGACAGATTGGTCCTTCTGACCAGAAACCTTCACTTCGCCTCAGATCAGACAGGCCAGGTGGCTTGAAACCATACGGGGAAGAAACCACATCGGTTCTTCTTATTTGAAAAGTCCTCCAACTGAATTGTCGTACAAAAGAGGCCAGACACTTTCTGATCTGCGACTGAAGGATGGGTTTACTCGAACCAGGTGATCAATCACGAAGGATCAGGTAAGGTGAATCTACCTTCTTTTTCTGTTTTAGATCAGAGACTAGATTTGTATTTGTTCTATTAAGACTTTATTTATAAGTCAGGGACAGAAAGATTACTGTCTTGTCATAGATCAGGGAAACAGAGCAGATAGGCAGTCATTCTGAAGAGACTATAAAAACATCCGTTGTACCACGTTAAAAATAATGTGTTACGTAACGATTAAAAGGGTAGAACAAAATGGGTAATAATTGTACAAAAAGGTCCCAAAATCCGCCATTAACCGAAGATGCGAAATATTTTTAGTCACAGCGTGCTGATAATATTAAATACTACTCAAAATGGGTTAATAAGTACGAATTTGACGGTAAACTAGAAAAATCCTCACTTGTCAAACTTGTCAAACAGCTTAAAACCGATTCTAGAGGTCGGGTAAAAAGGCAACATCAATTAGGAATTCCTCAGGCACACAGGTGGATTGAGGAAGTAAACTGAAGGGAACAAAAGAGTAATAATTCAAAAGCAATGTTTTTAGATAAGGAGGACAATAACTTAGTAATAGCATCAGCCCCTCCATCTCCCTTACCAGAATATGAGGCAAGTGAACAAATTAGTCCACCCCCGCAATATCCTACTGTCACTGTGAGTAAAGACACTAAAAAAGCGAAACCGTTTGTTAGAGATTCCGTCGAGACTAGGTCTCGAACACGGGCAGGAAACTCAAAGGGGGACATTGAGTTATACCAAATGGGTAGAAATTGACGCTATATGAGTGAAGAAGAAATATGCCCACTTATAGAAGTGCCTAATCTTCAGGCAGGGCAAGAAGGTCAGGACCCAACTATTCTAGTGTATAGACCCTGGACTCCGGAAGACATCCGGAAAGCCACTGAGGGAATTCCCCATCCAAAAGTTAATTTTAGAAAGTTCTTAGAAGATTTGCAAGGAATGAGGCTGAGTTATAATTTAAACAGAGAAGAGGTAGAAAAAGTAGTCAGACAAATTGTGGGATCAGATTGGCACATGATTAGTGGCAACTGGAATCCCCGTGATATGGCGCTCAGGCCCCTCCCACATAGCAGCGCAGAGTTAGACAACAGAGTGAAAGGTCTTACAGACCGAATCTCTGAGAAATGGAAGCCTAGGGCAGACTGGACTTGCATTAATCAATGCATCCAACAGGAAGGTGAAGCTATTGACCGGTATTATGCCAGACTATTAGAATGTTTTAATAACCATTGTGGAATGCAGGTTCCTGAAGACCAGACACACAATTCCCCATATGAGCAGCAGTTAAAGAATGCATTTTTGAAAGGCAGTATTGCACCTATAAGCAGTTTTATTACAAAACACATGGTAGACCATCATACAAGCAGGTTAAAACCATTGCTTGAATATGCTAGACATGCTGAAAGGCATTTTAATATCAAAAAGAAAAAGAAAGCCCAAGTATTTTCTGTAGAAGATGGAGAAGAAGTATATGCAGTACAGTCTGGGAAAAAGGGAAAGAGAAATGCCCAGGGGAACAAACAATCTGATCAACGATCAGAGGACTTTGAAGGGCGAAAGAAAAGGGGTGAATGTTTTAAATGCGGTAAGAAAGGACACTTGGCAAGGGATTGCAAGAAAAACAAGAAGGCAACCACGGAGGATAAGGAGGGTGAGGACTGACTATATGATAGTCAGGAATCACTAGAAGGGGATAGCGGAGAAAGGACAAATGAGTATGTGATAGAGGGAGTAGAGAATGTGACAGAAGAAATAGAGGAAGTGCAAGAAGCCACGGATAGTGAAGAAAATGAAGTATTGGATTTGGCTTTATTGAGTTTAGAGCTCTATTTAGCAGACATGAAACCAGAAGTTACACTCCTGGTAGAAGGGAGGGAAGTCAGATTCTTGTGTGACTCAGGGGCATCACGGACCCTAGTACATCCCTCCAAACTGCCAGAGAATTCACAGTCACCTGATTACATATTAGTGAAAGCAGCTAATGGACAGCTGTATCGGGAGCCCCTCTCCCATAATATTGTGATAACTGATCCTGTTTCAGGATTGACGCAGAAAAGCAAAATCGTATCTGCAAAATGCCCAGTAAACCTCTTAGGCAGAGACCTTATGCAGCTATTTGGTTTAGCAGTAGTTCCGACTATGCAGGCTATGGAAGCACAGCGACAAATTGATACCTTTGCAGTGCAATCGGAGGGTAAAATGTTTTAATGGTACAGCCAGGACTTGGTTACGGCTGGTCCAGGGGCAGTAACTGAAGAGTTGATGAACGTAGCCATCAGCAAGTTCCCCTCCCTTGACATTGATAAACAGCATTTGTTGCACTGTACTCTGTATTATTGTAATACACCAGGACCTGACAAGGAATATGAGCAAGAATTGTTTAGAAATCGTGCAAACAGATTGGTATTACGTACTCTGTACTGGGACACAGAAGGGAACAGTGTAGCCAGCTGTTCATTGCCCCAGGAGTTCTTTGCACTCTATAAATCTAATCGATTACCACATGTTAGCTTAACTAAGGACAAGAATGTAAAATGGGTAGACTTAGGAGAAAAAGTCATGAGATGGGAAAAACAGACAGAGTTAGAACTGTCAGAACAGGGAATACAAATGCAGAAGCTGAATTGGATAACTCAGACCCACCCAGCTGTACACTTGCAGTCTAGCAAGGACAGCTGATTGGCACTCCTATTGAAGGAGGAAGAGAATGCCTTACAGAATATACCAGAAAATCTCTGGTCAACAAGAAAATCAGATGTAGGATTTATTCGTACAGCAGGACCAGTTACTATTACACCAAAGTCAGCATTTAGACCACAAAAGAGACAGTATCCCTTAAGAAAAGATGCAGAGGTAGGAATCAAACCTATTATAGCAGCTTTACTTAAGGAAGGGGTGCTGGTGGAATCTCCTGATTCACCATGTAACACACCCTTATTTCCTGTTAAGAAAGCGAATGGAGAGTGGCGTATGGCCCAAAATTTACAAGCTGTAAATGATGCAGTAATACCAAGGGCACCTACTGTGCCAGACCCACACACCCTGTTGAATGATTTAAAACCTCAACAGAAATATTTTTCTGTGGTAGAGATCAGCAATGCGTTCTTTTTGATACCGATACACCCTGACAGCCAGAATTGGTTTGCATTCACATTTCAGGAGAAAAGGTATACATATACGCGACTACCACAGGGGTATTGTGAAAGTCCAACAATATTCTCACAAGAAATGGCAAGCAACTTGGCGGGATTTACCCCACCAAGAGGTAGTCAGATTTTGCTTTATGTTGACGATATTCTGCTGGTGTCCCCCACCCAGCAAGATTGTAAAGAGGACACCATAGCGTTATTACAATTTTTAGCCACTGAAGGACATAAAGTAAACAAAAATAAACTGCAGCTTTGGAAAAAACAAGTTAAATTCCTAGGATATGTAATATCCAAGGAAGGTAGGACATTAGATGAGGACAGAAAAATAGCGATTTTGCAAGCACCAAAACCCACTACCAAGAAGGAAATTATGTCCTTCCTGGGTACGACTAATTTTTGTCGGAGTTGGATTTTAAACTGTGCCTTGGAATCTGCACTGTTGACTAACCTGATTTATAAAAAGCCTATGGCAGCACAGGATTTATTACAATGGACACCAGAAGCAGAATCTGCTTTCTGCAAACTGAAACAGTTAATAGCGTCCTCATTGGTTTTGGGATTACCAAACTATCATAAACATTTTTTCCAAACTGTAGATTGTAAGCAAGGTTATATGACATCAGTGTTAACACAGCAGCATGGGGACAAGCAACACCCTATTGCTTATTATTCATCACAATTGGACCCAGTGGCATGGTCTTTACCTCACTGTGTACAAGCAGTAGTTGCAGCTGCAATGGCAGTACAGGCTTCGGCCTCAGTAGTGTTGTTCCACCCTCTCACATTGAGAGTGCCTCATGCAGTTGCGATTAATTTACTACAAGAAAAAGTAGCATATCTTTCCCCTGCTAGGTATCTTTCCTGTATGACTATATTGTTGAGCCAACCTCATATGACAATTGAATGATGTATGACTTTGAACCCTTCTACCTTGCTCCCAACCCCTGCAGATGGCACACCACACAGCTGCCTGCAGGTGATTGAGCAAAAGACACTGCCTAGAAAAGATCTTACGGATGTTCCCTTGGATGATGCCGAGGTGACATACTACGTGGACGGCTCATGCAAAAGGGGTCCTGCAGGACAGAACCTAATAGGATATGCAGTAGTTTCTGACACAGACATTATAGAAGCGAAATCTTTACCACATAGTTTATATGCACAGGCAGCAGAATTGATTGCCTTGACACGGGCATGTACCTTAGCAAAGCGCAAATGTGTGAACATTTTTACTGACAGCCAGTATGCTTCTTCTACTGTACATGTTTTTGCGCAACAGTGGAAAAATCGAGGAATGATAACATCTACTGGCAAACCAATCAATCATGCACAGTTTATTTTAGATCTTTTAGAATCTATTCAGTTACCTCAGAAAGTAGCTATTTGTAAATGCACAGCTCATACCAAGCAACAGGACAGGATTTCAAAAGGTAATGCGAGAGCTGATACAGCTGCAAAGCAGGCAGCTTCAGAAGAATTTTTTTTGAATGAGGAACTACAACCCTCTGAGATTTTAGACTTAGAAATGTTAAAGACAATGCAAACACTTACTACGCAAACTGAAAAACAAAGATGGGTAAAACAAGGAGCAATTCTCGAAAAGGGGCTGTACATCTCTAAAGAAGGGAAACTGATATTGCCGTCTAATTTGTTTAGATATTCAGCTTTGTTGAGCCATGGGCAGTGCCATGTCTCAACAGGGGGGATGGTACAGCTGGTGAACCAAGTGTTCATGACGTACGGATTTACAAACTACTCTAAAAAATTTTGTTCTTTATGCCACATCTGTAATAAACATCATGCACAAGGGGTGTTAAAGCCCAAGCAAGGGAGTTTCCCTACACCACCATATCCGTTTCATACTATTTGTATGGATTTCATAGAGTTGAATAAATGTGAAAATAAGAGGTATTGTCTTGTCATTGTAGATATGTTTTCCGGATGGGTGGAAGCCTTTCCGACTAAAAATCCAGATGCTACGACTGTGGCTAAAGTGCTTGTTAAAGAAATCATCCCTAGATTCGGCATTCCGGAAAGGATCTACAGTGACAACGGCACACACTTCGTGAATCAGACCATACAGCAGTTAAGTAAACATTTTTGTATTTCTCTAAAGAATCATTGTGCGTATCACCCGCAATCAGCATGGCTAGTAGAGAGGCATAACGGGATTTTAAAGAGTAAGCTAAGAAAATTAATAACAGAAACGCAGAGAAACTGGGTGTACTGTCTGCCCCTGGCACTGTTGAGCATGAGAACTGTTCCAAATGCAAAAGGATTGACTCCTTTTGAAAAGCTCTTTGGAAGGGCTTACTATATACCTCAGTGGAAATCTCTCATACCCGCAGACCAGGAAGCTGACAGTACATTAGCAGAGTATATGCGTAATTTGTTAAATTCTAAACATTTGTTGCAGTTAAATTCTGTTACAGATAAAGAACGAACCAGACTGTCAGAAGTGGCAGTGCCCCCTGGAGCGTGGATCTGGCTGAAGATAGTTAAGAGGAAAAATTGGGCGTCTCCGAAGTGGGAAGATCCATATCAAGTGCTTTTGTCAACACCCACTGCAGTCAAAATTGCGGAGCGTGCCTCCTGGATCCACCTGATGCACTGTAAATTAGTTAAAAACTTTGAACTGGACAAAAATCTTGTTACATGCCAAGAGCAAAAATGATAGAGTCCAGAAGAAACAGGAATGCAGAACAACCCTTTCCTCAGAAGTATTGCATAATCATCCTGTTAACTGTATTAGTGACAATAATCTTTTTGTTGTGGCCGTTTCTTTTCCCAGCCATGCAGACTGAACTGAATAAACGTGAAGCATTACTCATAAACTGGCATCCAAACTTTAACACTTACCAGGCAATTAAATATGTGTATGCTGAGACTTTCAATGTTTCGAATTGCTGGATTTGCACAGCCTTGCCGACAGCATACGGGGGTTATTAATGACTACAGTCCCCCTAGGGGTCAATGAGACCTGGGAGAACTTGATTTATGATACCTCAACCATTACAGCACAAGATAAAATAGCATTGCACTTGTCTGTTCCACAAAAGGGAACTGTGTGTTTTATAAAAATGATACTGTTCAGGTGGGTTGGAGCAATTGCAATGTGACTGTTCCTTATAGATGTTACACTAAAGGTAACAAAGTAGATCTTTATTGTAATACAAACTATGATTCATTTCTTGGATTGATGCACAAAACACTTGATGAAGTAAAACATAATTCTGTTCTTTATAAACAGCTGTCTATAATTGATAGAAAAATGTTTCATGCAGGGCGAGTGTACATTCATAGCAAGGTTACTACTAAAGTAGAGGATTGTTATTTTGTGTGTGGCAGAAAGGCATACAAATGGTTACCTGAGAATTGGTCCGGCAGTTGTTTTTTGGGTTACCTGGTTCCGGCCATATGACACACTGCAGTTTTGCCTCATGGGAAAATTCGAAATGTCCGAAAAGTCGTCAAGAAACCTGTAAATCCAGTGGGACAAATCGATGCGTGTTGGAAAGACCATCACTCTCTAGGCAAAGGACTGACACACATGGACTTGAGTGATAGTGTTATATCGTGGACAGGCATATTACCAGCATATGGAGCAGTGAAATCGATCTGGGAGCTGAGAAAACTGTCAAAACTTCTCGAAGTAATGAGCAACGCAACTTTTTCTGCTCTCGAATTGGTGACTGATGAACTGAATGCTATGAGAACTGTAGTGCTCCAAAACCACATAGCTCTCGACTTCACCCTAGCGGGCGAGAGGTGGTACGTGCGCTTTAATCCAAGAAGAATGCTGTTCGTATATTTCTGACCATAAACACGAGATAGACAATCATCTTGAGGTAATTCAGCAAGTGTCGGCCATGACCAAACCAGGCCCAAATCCACTGATGGACTTTTTCCAGAAATGGTTTGGAGGGTGGGGTACCAACCTAATGAACATCCTGATTGCCATTTCTGTAGGTATGCTCCTACTGGGAGTATATGTTTGTTGTGGTATCCCCTGCATGAAAATACTGATTAGAGACCTTATAGACATGTCAGTTTCTGAAACCTTATATCAAAGTACTGAGTTTGAAGAACTGTTAAAAAACTGAAAAGCTTTCATAGGTCTAAACTGAATGACTCTCTTAACTGCAAATCCTGAGTGGAAGAGGTTAGGAGAAGAAAACAAACTGTTTATGCTTATTTTGAAAGTAGAATAAAAGTATTAATAGGTGGGAAATGTTAGAAAAATATGTATTAATGTGTATATTAGTAATATGCTTAGTGCATTTAGAAGCTTGAAAAGAGTTAACACATTTATTCTATTTCATACTGCATAAATCTGTACAAACTGCAGTTGCTTTCTGACCTTGTACTGTTAGCTAAAATCTTGCTTGTGCCTTGGAAATTTACTGAGAAGCAGGTGATTTCTGCTTGCGTTAGGAAAATAATGAATAGAACAATACTACTTGTATGAAACTTAGACAAGAAGTTCAGCTGTGCCATGAGAAAATACACAGCTGTAGAAGTTACAGATAATTAGTACAAAGCCTGCTTGAAAATATAAACTGCAATCAGCATTTGCTTGTATCTGTATTAGAAAAGTACCTTGAAAAGTATCACTGTACAATAGATGCTTGTAAATGGATTAATAGTCACCAAGGCCAGGTTGTTTTTCTGAAAAGTTTCTCACAAATCTAGTCATGTCAGCAGAAAATCTGAAGTAACATCTGCTGTAGAACAATGCTAAAAGTTGTGTTTGATTACGTCAGCTTAGAAGGCCATGTCTTGTAAAATAGTATAAGAATGAACATACTTCCTGTTAGTAGTTAGACAAATCCTTGTATTTGCATGTTTTTGTCTCCTTGCTGTAAGTAAATTAAAGTGCCTTAACTGAACCTTATGTGTATTGGTCTTTGAAGTTTTTTCTTTTGACACTATACTAGCTTAGAAAAGTGGGAAACAAGGAATTTTTTTGTTTTGTTTTCTTGAAAAGATAAGGCAAAAACAGTAAAAAAAAATACACTTAAAACCGCTTTAAATGACTACAAATGATCTGAAAAGGCTATCACACTTTAGTGTGTAGCCTACAACAGTTAAACAAATTATTTAAACAAAAAATGACTTTTTAAAAGTGCAGGCAGTCAAATAAGTATAATATGTGAAAAAAAACAAGCTTTTGAATCACAATAAATGATGGAAAATTGGCGTTTAGGCAGAAAACAGTTAAGTGCAGCAAGAAAAGTACAGAAAACTGATACTTAATCATTCCAAAGTCTCCCATCTAAGCTAGAAGGCTTCTATCAGTTTAAGGCTTTCTAGTGCTTCCCAGTAGGTTAGTTACAGGAAAGATGGGAAACAAGCGCAGATGTGGTCTTTTAAACCAGAAAGTTGAAAGAGATGGACAAACTGTCCAAATGGTCAATAAACTACAATTTCTGGGCCAAGAACTGCTCCTCTTGTGGTAGACAGGCTACCTAGTGCTCACTACTCCCACTGATAAGCTAAAAGGCTTTCCTCCAACACAGAAAGGCTTGTGGGGCTCAGAAGCTTACCAACAGTCCTGGATACAGCAACTCTGTATCTGGACTAGGCTATTTACAGGAAAGGTGGGAAACAAGCGCAAGTGCAGCTTTTAAACCAGAAAGTTGAAAGAGATGAAAAAAAACTGCCCAAATGGCCAATAGCTACAATTTCTGGGCCAGGAACCACTCCTCTTGTGGAAGATAGGCTACCTAATGCTTACCATTCCCACTGATAAGCTAGAAGGCTTCCCTCCAACACCGAAAGGCTTGGGGGCTCAGAAGCTTACTAACAATCCTGGATACAGCAACTCTGTAACCAGACTAGGCTAGTTATAGGAAAGGTGGGAAACAGGTGCAAGTGTGGCTTTCAAACCAGAAAGTTGAAAGAGATGGAAAAAAACTGAAAGGAAAGATGGGAAACAAGCGCAGAAGTGGTCTTTTAAACCAGAAAGTTGAAAGAGATGGACAAACTGTCCAAATGGTCAATAAACTACAATTTCTGGGCCAAGAACTGCTCCTCTTGGGGTAGACAGGCTACCTAATGCTTACCACTCCCACTGATAAGCTAGAAGGCTTCCCTCCAACACGGAAAGGCTTGAGGGCTCAGAAGCTTACAAAGAGTCCTGGATACAACAAATCTGTACCTGGACTAGACTAGTAACAGGAAAGGCAGACAACAAGTGCAAACACAGGCTTTTACATCAGAAGGTTGAAAGAGATGGAAAAGCTTCCCACACGGCCAATAAACTATACTTTCTGGGCCAGAATCCACTCCTCCTGTGGTAGATAGGTTACCTAGTGCTTACTACTCCCACTGATAAGCTAGAAGGCTTCTCTCCAACACAAAATGGCTTGGGGGGCTTAGAAGCTTACCAACAGTCCTGGATACAGCAAATCTGTACCTGGATTACACTAGTTACATGAAAGGCAGGGACCAAATGCAAACATGGGCTTTTAAACCAGAAAGTAGAAAGAGATGGAAAAACTGCCCAAACGGCCAGTGAACTACAATTTCTGGGCCAAAACCCACTCTTCCCATTGTAGATAGGCTACCTAGTGCTTACCACTCCAACTGATAAGCTAGAAGGCTTCCCTCCAACACAGAAAGGCTTGGGGTCTCAGAACCTTACCAACTGTCCTGGATACAGCAAGTCTGTATCTGGACTAGACTAGTTACAGGAAAGGCAGAAAACAAGCTTAGAATTTTTTTTACAGAAAAGTAGCTAAAACAGCAGTGAATACAGTTCAAATTGCAGTGCAGGCTAGCACACTTGAGTGTATAGAAATATTACGGCAAATAAATTATAAATAAATGCAATTAAATTAACAAATGCCTAAAAAAACAAGTGCACTTTCCATTTTTCCCTCCACGGAAACATACCTAACATTTTTAGAATTTTAAAGTTTTAAAAAGGAAGATAGGAATAAATTCCCTCTCTCCTCAACCTGAAAGCAAGTCAATCCAAACAGTATAGGGTACAGTATTAGTCAGGCCTATTTTTAATAGTAACTCTCAAGCAACGAGAAACTACAGTTATCTGGCATCTACCAATCCCCATGGGTGTGGGTTAACTGAGAGTTTACTGTAATCAGGTTATTTGGAGCAAGGGAGTAGTTAAAGGGGGTGGTTCTGTTAAGAGCAATAAAAGCATTAAAATCATTCATTTAACAAAGTCCCACTTCCCCCTTAACACCGTAGTTTAATCAGAGACTGTGCTACCAAAAACTGAAACTATAAAGCTAGAGACAAATTACAATATAAAACCAGCATAATAACACTTTATGTAGGCTAAGCAAATAATCCAAATTATATTAATTAAGAAACTAACAAAATAATTAGCTAACTAAGAAAAAGATCTACCACTAGACATCAATCAGAATAAATATTAATAAATATAAACTAAGCCACTTTTAAAAAAAGATCACTTTTGTATCAAATAAATACTTCATCAGATTTGTATGTCAATAACAAATTAAAAATGAATGAACACGTGTATAAATCTACAAGTGAAAACCTAAGCAAAATGAAAACCAAAACTATACTTGCTAAGGTAGAAATACAGCGATAAATGTAAGTAATTAAGCACTAATGCCATGGGGATCTGTTGAACTGTGGCATCTAACTAGGAATGCACTTAGTTTGAAAGCATAAGAGTGCACTCAAGAGAAGTGTCCCATTTGAAAACAAATGTACCCTTACATGTGGAGCCATCAGAAATACACCATATGGGCTGAACCATGTTTTTTATACACTTACAAGTATGTGCAGAACAAAGTTATGTTTAATAAATGAATCAATTAGAAAACTGACATGAAGTTAATTCTGTGTGAATGTGTCTAACAAGCCCACACAAAGGATTCTGAACTGAAATGATGCAACCAATCACCCTATTTGGAAGTGAAATAATGTAACTAGTTACCCTGTTTGGAAACTAAGCCTGTAAGACCAGAAGGACTGTTGGAAAAATAATGTGGCTTGTATATATAACATGTTATATACATTTTAAGTGTTATAAACAAGGTTTATCAAAATAGAACATAGAAAACAGAACCATCAAACCAATTAATCCCAGTCAGAAAATAAAGTAACTTCTCTATAAGGCACTTAGCAAACTATCTCCTGAATTGTACGAAGCTAACAAAGTAACCTAAAATTATTAAGAATAAAATTATCTAACATATAAATATTAAATCTTCCTAATCAGATAGCCCAGAACGTTAAGAATGTTAAAAAGCAGTTAAAAATGTGAGAATGTTTAACAGATAAACCATGCTAAAATATAAATAAATGCTATATATATATATATATATATATATATATATATATATATATATATATCAGAAAACAGCACTCATGTCATTTATGTTCATTGTAAAATATGTACAGTGTTTGACATTTGTTTTTAGCAATATTAGTCAGTAATGTTATCATTAATTAGTCCCATCTCAAACTTTTAATAGTCTTTTAAAAATTGGGGCAGTTTTCTGAGTTCTATTATGCTTTTAAAGGAGCAATAATAATTCAGCCTTGGTATTCTAAAAGAGTTCAGTTTCAGCTGTCATAGTACTTCACATTTTTTCTAAAACATTATGGATGTCTCCTTCCAGTTCCAATACCATGTGGTTAATAATTTGAAATATAATATCAGTGTGTCTTTTGCAAAGCTTCAGGTGCTGAGCCAGTGCATTATTCTTGCACTTAGTTCTAATTTTCAAAAGATGGTCAAAAATCCTTCTTTTATTTTTCCCACATAAAATGCATTACAGTCATTGCAGCTTGCCCTATAAACCACCTGCACTGAGTTGCAGTCACCTCCTTCATTAGTTTTAATCAGTTTCTTTAAATAAGGGCAGAAAAATATGTCTTTCTCTCTCCTCTATGTGCTGACAAAAAACACAGTTGGCTCCACACTTATTGTTGCATATATCCAATGGTCTGTGGTTACATTCAACCCAACTGCTGATGGTTCTGGCTTTACTATATACAAAAGAAGGGGCTTCTCCAAGGAAGTCTCCATTAAATATTTGTTTTTGTAATTATGGGCCTGTTCTCTCTAATAACATTAATGATGCTGTGATAGCCAGCAGTAAAAGTAAAGATACAAAGACTGTTGCATTTGTACTTTTTAGTTCAATTATAAGCTCATGGCAATTTTCTAATTAATTAATTTATTAAACATAATTTCATTCTGCACATACTTGTAAGTGTAAAAACACACATGGTTCAGCTGATTTAAATCCATATGGTCTATTTCTGATGGCTCCACATATAAGGGTACATTTGTTTTCAAATGGGACACTTCTCCTGAGAGCACTGGTATGCTTTCAAACTAAGTGTTTTCCTAGTTAGATGCCATACTTTAACAGATCCCCATAGCATTAGTGATTTACTTTTAAGATTTATCACTGTATTTTCACCTTAGTAATTATACTTTTGGTTTTATCCTATTTAGATTATCACTTGTAGATTTATAAATGTGTTCATTCATTTTATAATTTGTTATTAACACAAAAAACTGAGGAAGTATTTATTTGATATTAAAACGATCTTCATTAAAAGTGGTTTAGTTTATATTTATTAATATTTATTCTGATAGATGTCTAGTGATAGATCATTTTGTTAGTTACTTAGCTAATCATTTGCTTCTTATTTAGTTTCCTAATTAATAGTTTGGGTTATTTGGTTAGCCTATATAAAGTGTTAATAAGCTGGTCTTATATTATAATTTATCTTTAGCTTTTTAATTTCAGTTTTAGGTAGCAAAGTTTCTGATTACACTATGGTGTTAAGGAGGAAGGGGGACTTGGTTAAAGGAATGATTTTATTGCTCTTAACATAACCATCCTCTGCAACTACTCTTTTGCTCCAAATAACCTGATTATATACAAATAAGGGATATTTTTGATGTTTTTTATTATACTCAAGTAGGATCACTTGTTTGTGTGTTTCAATAAAGGATATTCCAGTTTTAACTCAACGGTGGACTATCTACTATTTTCTATTTTATTATTTTGTAGCATGTATTTTACAGTTCATTGTTTATTATTTATGAACTAGGTGTTTAACATAATTCAGAAAGTGAACATTGCACCCTCCACAATGGAAAGTTTCTTCTTGGTTTGTTTTTGGCCCAGTATAGGTTATATACTGGGTTTTCAGAGACTTCAAAGGATACCACAGATTTTTCTTTTTATTATGAAAGACTAAAATATATGAACTTGTATAGTGTCTCATATTTATATTTACATGGAGACCTTATTCAATTATATAGGGAATTTAGAGAAAACTACTTCTGGGAATGTTTAGACCTATCAAAAAGTAGTAGATCATCATCAGACAACCTGTGTAGAATATACAATAGAAATGAGAGGTGTACTAATTTGTTCTCTGAGGGAGTACCTTATGCAGGGAATAGACTACCGAATTACATTGAAGTAAGCACTGTTTTAGATATGTTAAGAAGAACCTGGACAATTATTATGGGAATAACTATTTTGACAAATTGGCAGGGTAGAAGGGCATTATTGCCCATGCCTGGAATATTTGCATGTATTTATGTATGTAAAAATAAGTGCGCGAGTAAAGTGCCATCCTCCTACCAAGCACTTCAAGTTAATATATATTCAGCCTTTGGCAAGACTAAAACATGGTCCTATGTCCCACAGGTAATTGAGTCAGTCCACCAGTAAAACAGGTCTGCCTGAGACAAACATCTTTGGTATTATTGTCAGTGTAAAAGTGGAAAAAATTGTGACAACACTTATAGGCAAAAATTGTAAATTGTTTGACTTTACATCATTTCTTTTCTGTGCCTTTAATACATCTTTACCACGTTTTATAACATTTTGCATATTACATTCTTTCTTTTCTCTCACAATGTTCACATGCCCGCTTATTAATTTTTATGCTAGCTGCAGGTTTAAACCAGCCTGCATTAAGAATGAAATCAGTATAGGCAGTGTTTTCCTGAATAACTTATATAAACCGAAAACACATTCAGAACTGAACACTATTCAAATTTCCAAAGTCAAGCAAGTATGTAAACCATTTTTTTTATTTAATTATGTTCCAAATACCCCATTCATCTCCATTTGTCATCTTTTTTCAGTATAGCAGTCACTAGAAACTGAAATATATCAATCTAAAATTTCTCTCTGTCTCTTTATCTCCTTAGAACTGACCATTTTTTCAATGAATGTACCCAAATAGCTAACTTTTCTTGGCCATGTTTGTTGTTTGCCAATAAATACCTGTACAATACCTCCAAAATGATTTAACAATCTTTCACAATTAAGTACAAACACCTTCATATCAGTCTCTACCCTCAAAGTTAAAGAAGCAGCTATGCCTTGAATTCTAAGGAAAAAAGTCGGTTGATTGATTTTATACATTAACATATACTCTCTTTACAGATATGAAATCACACCATTATATTATTATATATATATTATATTATATATATTTATGGTCTTTATAGCTTTTGTATACTTTACATGGAAGAGAACTGAAAGCTATACATGCTTTGAAATGATTGGCAAAGGTTATAGCCTCTCAATTTCCAGAGTTTATTCTCATCTGAATGTTACTCGAAATTCAAATGAAAATATCTCTCTGCTGTTGAAAATTTCAGTACAAGACACATAAATTGTTCTACTTTTTTTTGTGTTTTGTAAAGCCTGAAAGCTTTTGAGAAGATCATACACCAGGATCTCAATTATGTGTAGCACTGTTAAAAAAAGTCTGAATATGCATATTTCTTGTAACATATACAATGACATCAATATCATTCTTTACTGAAAAAAAGATTTTTTTTTTTTTCTTATTTCAAAATAATCACCAATGATAAGGTTCAGTCTTCATTTGTATTTGGAAGCCTAAAAAATGTAAAATATATGTTTGTTGAACCCAAATGGCTATATAGTTTACTATAAATATGTCAAAAGTCAGAATAATTTTCTGACCCACATATCAAAAGTAAACCTTGAAATTTAAAATATAGAATGAGTTAAAAGTCGATTCAGCTGAACGAATTCAGCTGATTCAACATTGTTTTCTTAAACATCGCCTGATGTTAGCTATAGGAGTTCACTTTACGTGACCTCCTATACTTAACATCACATTTTTGAAGGGGACAAGCCCCCCGCACCCCCTATGAGGGGGCTTCACCCCCCACTCCTGCTAACTATATATTCCAACTCTGAGATCACACTGCAGTGAGGAAAGGGATGAATTTTCATAACCGCACTGTACTGCGATCTCTGTACAATTCTTCGAATGTTTATATTAGCGAATGCACACTGCATTCGATAACATGAGCTTTTGAACATTGAGATGTTCACCCAGATAAAACTTCTAACATCTGTAGTTCGAAGTTTTCATAGGGGTACATCTCAATGTCGACATTTTAATAGTAAACCTATATATATATTTATATATATATATATATATATATATATATATATATATATATCTACACACACACACACACACACACACACACACACTTGTATTACCTACCAGTAAATGATAATATCCTTGTAACCATACAATATCATGCAGAAAATAGAACACAGCCATGACCTTCAGTTGTACAATGCACTTAGCTGTTGATATTATTTATAAAAACACATAACTTTAATGCTCTTTATTAAATGTCACTCTAAGCTGTTGAGGGAGAGCTTACTTCCCATGACAAAAATGTCCATATTCCAGATAAATAAATTGAATGTTTACTTCTGATGTTACATACTTATCAGAAATCAAAAAAAGCACACACACAATGGAAAATGAATATACTGAAAAATTCTAGACTGTAGCAGTGAGTACCTCTGGGCCACTGGATGAACTGACTATAAATAAAAGGTCATAGCTCAGTCCTCATTTCATAGGTTCATAGGTTCATAGGTAGGTACTAGGCTATTGGCCCTAGGGCCTATAAAAGCCTAGCCAAATGGTACCCAGGCTTTTACCACCCAAAGAAAATTATTTTCCTGTGCTCCTGTCAAGCAGAGCCACAGAAGTGATCCCTGGGGTGAATCTCCCATCCAATCATCAAGATTTTTCTTGAAGAGTGCTAATGAGGAGCTTTGTTTGATATAGATAGGTAGTTTGTTCCAGAGTATGGGAAGTCTCTGGGACAGGAATCTATCCCTCCAGCATGTTCTGTTTTTTGTGGTGACAAGGTTTAGGTCCCTAGAGCCTGTAGCTCGGAGGGATTGGGATTTCTTTACATGGAGCATGTCCAACAGCTCTGGGTTTGACATAACGTTGTATGTTAGGCAGAGATTGCCTCTGAGTAGGCGATATGTGACAAAGTAAAGCTGGAGTTTTATTGAGACGGTCTGTGTAGGGCATCTGTTTGAGACCGGTAATCCTCTTTATGAGGTATTTCTGTGGCCTTTCCAGTTGTTGTAGATGTTTTTTGAGGTACATACCAAAAGGGGTGTTGTACTCTATAATGAGTGATGAGTAGAGGGGAGCAATGACCTATTTTTTCCTGTATGAGAAACCTTTTGTGATGAGGTGTGCCACGAAGAAGGATTTCATGACTACTGTGGTGATGTGATTATCAAAGTAGAGACTACTGTCCACCTGTGTCCCAAGGTCTCTTATCACACTTCCGTTGTTAAGTAGACTACCGCCTATGTGGTAGTTCATGGGTACAGAGTTTTTACAAAAGGGATGAGAATGCACTTTTTGGCATTGGGCTTGAGGCCATGGCTTTGACACCAGGCATCTGTCTCAGTGAGGCCCTTTTGTAGGATGTCCACATCGTTAGGAGTTTTGATTATGGCTCCTAGTTTTTAGTCATCTGCGAAATTTGTTAGCCAAAGAACTTCTGTGTTAGCCTGTACTTCAGAGAAGTAGATACCAAACAGGAGAGGACCTAGGACTGAACCCTGTGGTACTCCACTTGTCACTAGTCTGAAGTTGGATTTAGAGTCTGCTACTTTCACAGTGTGGGTTCTGTCAGTAAGCCAGTTGGCAACCCATCTTGTGACATAGGGATCACATTACTAAACTTTCAGGAAGTCACAATGAAGTGTACATCTCCAAAATAACCCAAGAATGCTATTTTACACTTAAGTATTTCAGTGAAGCTCTACACTGAATTTGACAATACAAATTTAGTAGCTCCAGTCTGCGGCATGTTATCTATGGCAGTTTGCAAATATATATGTGTATATGTTCTGCTAAAATATATAGTTTTTTACCTCTGATGTAATTACAATTCAGAAAAGAAGTATGTTAGGTCATTATTATAGACCAAAAGAAATTGTTCAGCCGTGGTTTTACTTCTATTATTCCTTACGTCCTCAATTAACAAAAAGAAAAACGAATAACTAGAAAAACGCTCACTTTATTAGTAAGAAACAACAAAGCTTTTGGGAATATCCCTTCTTCAGTGTTCAGTCAAATCAGTTAAAACCATCATATATGTAGAAATAAAGAAGCAAACCACATGACACAGTCATCCAATGTGGAAGCATAAACCATTAGCAAATCAATTTAAATGTTTTTATTTTTTTAAAAACACACTACTGTGTAAAATATATATATATATATATATATATATATATATATATATATATATATATATGTATATGTATACATACATATATGTCTAAAGTAAAAACTCAAAAGTAACATACAATCAATAAAAACACTTATTTTGACGAAAATATAATAAATTATTTGTATTGCTTCTGTTTAAAATCTAACATAGGTTTAATTGTTACCATGTTATTAAGGTCATTATTATACTCAGTACTCTAAGCAAATGTCCAACAAAACACTGGCAATGGAAACAGAGTATAATGCAAAGTATCCGACTGTGATGGTGAACATATCTGAACCAGCAGATGAGCTGCCTCTGAATAAGAATCCTCCATCCCTCATGTGTTTCACTATGAAACTCTTTGTTAGTCACCACACTGTATTCAGCTACATAATGCTCACAAGACTGGTCTTCTACATATGGAGTTTTAGCACAGCACTGCACTTAACATGCGTTTACCAATTTAATTGTTCTAATCTACGGTATGTTATTTATGTCAGTTTGGAAATAAAAACATATAAACATTTTTCTGGTAAAATATAAAGGATTTTTCTTCCGAACTGAATAATACCTCAGTAAAAAGGCATTGCATGCTGTTATTATACGTGGCATACTAAAATCAGGTCCAAACAAAAACCACAATGGAAACAAATATAAAAAAAACTGACCATATGACAGCAAATACCACTGCCTCAACTGCCTATAAATAAAATGTCATATCATAGTCCCTAGTTCAGGTTTAATCAGAAATAAAATAGTCATTATACTCTATTCAGCTACAAAAAAGGTTATAAGATTTATATTCAACACTTAGGGTTTTCAGTTTTCATTGAGGCATTTTACTGAATTTGACCAAACCACTTTGGTTGTTCCATCTATGGTATATATGGCAATTTGAAATGAACTACATATATATATATATATATATATATATATATATATATAGAGAGAGAGAGAGAGAGAGAGATAAAGATAGATGATAGATAGAGATATAGTTTTCTCTCTCTATATATATATATATATATATATATATATATATATATCTTTATAAATACATATATATGTATTCTACACCTTTGGTGTCTACCATATAGGATCTCGGTTTGGCACAGATGCCTGTAATCTGTTCATTTCAATCAAAACCTTTCATTGTCTGGATTTGTACCATCTCTCCTTCCCTCAACAGACAAAGTAATCTGCTCTATCTGTCGTAACTAGATTTCTGGATATTACGCTTCTTAACCAATTGAGCCTTGATGATTTTATTGTTGTTAGGTTTAGGCTTCAATAAACTTGAAGTAATGGGTAGCATAGTTCTAGTTTACCTGGAAAGTAGTATTTGAGCAGGTGAGCCAAGAATATCGTCCTGGGGTATGTTTCTGAGATTAAGCAAATTCAAGAATACATCGGTATTGTCATGCTTTGACCTTTCAAGTAACTGCTTTGCACTCCGCACTGCATGTTCAGCTAGACAGTTTGACTAAGGATATTCAGGACTACTACTAACATGTGCAAAGTCCCATTCTTTTGCAAATTTCCAAAACATCTGGCTAGCAAATTGAGTACCATTGCCTGAAAGAACTTTGCGTGGACTACCATGAACTGAGAAATGACGTTTCAGCTTAGTAATAACAGCAGTAGATGTTAGGTTAGGTAGTAGATCGATCTCAAACCAATTCAAGGAAGAGTCTACTAAAACTAGGTAGTGTTGATTGTTCCACTCAAAGATATCAGCTGCAACTGTTGACCAAGGTAGTTCAGGAACTGGACTTAGCTGAAGTGGTTCTTTTTGCAAATGCGGTCTACTACTATTGCATACTAAACAAGAAGAAAGTACTTTATCAATGTTTTTTAGTAATGAATGTCAAAATACTAATTCTCTCACTCTTCTCTTAGTGGATGCAGATCCTGGGTAACAATTATGCAAAATCTGGATATATTCTTGTTGTAAGGAAGTAGGAACAACAATTTTAGGACCTTTGAAAATAATGCCATCTTCCATCAACAGTTCGTCTCTGTAAGGAAAATAGGTTTGCACAATAGGTTTGCACTTCAGGTGGTACACTAGATTGCTTTGATGACCATCCATTAATGCAGTGATGGAGCTTCTACAAAATTGCATCAGTCTGAGTATGATCTCTCAACTCATTAAGTCTATTGGTAGAAAAATTACGCACTGACATCACATCAAAATCAAAATTCTCTTTGTCAAGCTGTTCTGTCATATTTCTAGGTGATCTGCGTACCCCATCCAGTTCCTGGATGCCATCCTACCACATTCTGGTGAGCACATTTACTTCCCTAATACCCATGAGGAGACGACCAGAAATATGCGTCTCTTCCACCATGTAGCAGAATACCCGAAGGTACTGGGTGCGATAGACTGCATGCACATCCACATCAAAGCACCACCCAGTGAACAGGGTCAGGTCTACATAAACCGCAAGGGCTTCCCCTCCATCAACTGACAGGTCATGTGCAATTCCCAGGCCATTATCATGAATGTGTGTGCTGGCAGTCCTGGAAGCTATCACAAATCCCACATCTGGCATTCATCACAGCTGTACCAGTCATTTGCCAGTGGGGACATCCTGTATGGCCATATGGTGGGGGATGCTGGCCATGCATTGGAGCCATGGATGATGACACCCATCAGAAATGCACACACTCCCACACAAAAGCACCATAATGAGGCACACACACAAACCAGGATCATAATAGAGTGTGTGTTCGGGATGCTCATGTCACGGTTCCGCTGCCTTGACATATCTGGTGAAGTCTTGCAGTACTCTCCAGCCACATGTGCACACATGTTCATAGTATGCTCCGTGCTACACAATATGATCCTGCAGAAACAGTTGCAGCAGGAACAGCACGGGGAAGGGCCACACAGCCCCCACTGTTGCCAAGGTTCCCACAGGCACAGAGAGACTCAGAAGAGGAAGCCCCTGAGCCTGCTCCTGTAGGCAGACAGAGGCATCCTCAGTATGCCCAGGCCTTGGCAAAGAGGCAACACATAGCACACACACTGACATTGTAGGGACCCAGGGAATGACACTTCTCTCTGACTCGCACACACAGTAAAATGGATGACACACACATCACATATTGCCTGTAACTTATCATGTATAGGCAGTGTACTGTGTGCATCCAACATAGGCATCCCTCAAGCACCATCCTCACAACTGCTGCAGTCACAAGTTAAGTCAGTCTTCTTAACAATAAATGAATGGATTACCATGTTTTGGTAGCATATGTATGGAAATGCTGCATGCATGCAAGGAAATGGGGTGGCCTACTGGGAGGGCAGCAGACAACTGACTGCTATGTGGGACACCAGGAAATGTCTACACAATACTGGCTTCCCCACACTATGCATTATCATTTAAGGTGACAAGTCCCACTGCAGTATATGTGGGGGGCCAACTAAGGGGGGGGGGTCACATGCATAGATGTCACTGTGGGGATCCCATACTCACTACCAGACTCACACAGCAAGTCAACCATAGAAAACCATAAAGGACTGTCTGGCAAAGGCCCACAAAGGGTGACAATGATGGAATGCCCCCCTACAGACTTACACACACAGTGATATCACAACAGGCCTTGCAGTTGCAGTAAGACTCTCTGAAGGGTAAGAAGTCTGAAACTTAATTGTATGGCATTACAATCTAACCTGTCGTCTCTAGTTATATGCCTCTATTCTCCAAGACAGGGCACAATATTATGCTAAATGTAACCAAAATGTGAAGCTAAATATCAGCACTGTCCATAAAAATGTCTACTGTTGACAGGTGTGCCCCCCATACCCATATTTACATGGAAATGCAGTAACATGTAAGTTTGTAGGGTAATAGCAGCAGAGCACACATTTCCAAGGCTGTCCCAATCAACATGATAACTTGTTGCATATCCACAATATGCATATGTGTGGGGAATACTAGTCAGGATGTGGCCAGCAACTTCTCATGGCTGTTGTGTCCTACTGGCCTAGGTACAGTACTGTGGTAGACAGGGCCATGTTCCATGAAATGCACTGCCAACTATTTTGCATGTCAGCTACACAGACGGTGGGAGTTGTGCACACTGTCCAGATGTCAATATCCCTTACTGCCAGGAAGTTGGGCAGGTCATGTACAGGGAGCCACACATATGAACCGTACACAGGTTGGAGTAACCTACATTGTACCTACCATACATCACAACTGTACAGACCTTTTGCAGAATGTACACAGGTTTGCATCATATATGTGGTGTCTTTATTCTGAAATAGTGGTTGTCTGGCAAATCACTGGAAAACCACGAAAGTCTAAAGTCAGAAAATATTGATGTATTGTAGTGTCTCAGACTTCATACCCTATAGAAAAATGTATGCTAATGCAAAATCTGTTATTGTATCACCCTTCCAGGTTTGTAAGGCCAATAGTTACAATGGTCTGTATATTTAGGTCTTTGTCACCCAATTACTCATGGCATTGTCCAGATGTCTGGCTCACATACGTAGAGAGGTATTGTGCCTAGTAGCACAGCAGTGCATTCTGTAACTTACCATTGTCACCCTAGGGGGGGTCCACTGCCTGGCAGCCTGGGAACATATGAGTGACAGAATGCACTGCCTTGCTAAAGATGGCCTGCAGCAGTCTCACATGGCCTACAGGCCTCTGGCAAAGGCCCATGCCTCACCCATAGTGCCTTTGTAGGGAATGTCATGGGGTCCATATTACCAACATAACACAGTCAACAAAATGCAAATGTAAGGCCATACCACTAAATGCTAGTAGCATACCTCTCAACCTCATAGAGGAAGAAATCTGGACAAAGCCATACATAATGGTGGGATAAAGGCCCAACTATAGGGACACATTTGAAATATTGCTCTCATAATGTTAGACAGTTGCTAGAATAACAGAGGGGTGTGTAGTAGCATGGATGTCATGAAGGGTGTGAAGTCTGAAACTCTAATGTTCAATCAGTATTCCCTGACTGCAACCCTGGGTAATTTGCAAAAAATGTGCTAGAAAACCACAATGTTAAGGGAAACTGTCCAGATATATGAGGTATGCATCTGGATAACCTGTGAGAATCTGTACAGTTGACAGGTATGGCCACACCAGGATATGATCTTTCAGGTAAGAAGAATACTGCACAACCAGGAGATCTCCAGCCAGCATATCACCAAGGTGCTGGACCTTTTACACAGCTTCATCGGTCGACTGGCTTTAGCTACACCTCCCAACTGGCCGGATTGTGCAAGAATGTCCAGCCTTTACCTCATAATATAAGTCTGTGCATCATTCATCTGGTATTTCTCTGGTAAATAACTGTGATGATCTGTTTATATCTGTCAGTAGGGAATGACACAATACAGTACAGTGCCAAACATTAAATATATCAGAAAATGTCTGCTTAAACTAACACTGTCACTCAAGCAACTCATACATTGATAACAGCAATAGTCACAGTAACCCCCATGTTTGGCCCATTGTTTCCCCATACTAGCAGCCTATCTCCAGATATCTTGCACAAACTGGTTGCAAGGTATAGCTGTAGCACACAACACCCCAGGCTGGAGTACAACTATCCCTGGCATGGATTCCCATACTTACTATAGAAGGTCATACTGAGCATGCTCCTACACTTAGAGAAGTGAAGACCATGTCTGAAACCACATCAGACTATATATATATATATATATATATATATATATATATATATATATATATATATATATATATATCTGTATTGTGCAAATGTCTTTACATACACACTGCTATGTAAACTGTCTCCACACACACCCATCAGACAGGATCACCTACAGCCAGCTGTAGGTGGCACATATGTGGTATATCTGCATCTGCTGTGTTTGATACACACACATATATAAGGGCAATATATTACAATTTGTCAAGCATACACACACATAGACATGGGGAAGTGAGGGACAGAGAGTGATAGAGTGAGACACACAGGGAGACACACACAGACAGCGAGTCATACACAGGGTTACCCTGAATGGTATAGAGTGATGTCCTGCTGCAGCCAGTTGCATACCAGTTGTAAACACTGGCATGTGCCAGTATGAAGATGAGATTCATTGTCTGATGGTACTGAGGTGGGGGTTGGAATATCATATCACCTACCTTTGTATCTATGTGTGTCTGTAGGTCTAAGTATTAGGATGCCTTAATCACCATGTACACTTCCCATTGCCCTACTTTCCAACATCTGCTAGTGTCTTTCACCTTTGAAGTACCTTTGGAGTAGCTTTAGTCCTGCAAGCTCTATAGTACATGTGATAACTGTGTAACACTGTCAGGCAAATAAATAGATAGGTAGGGGGTTCTAATCACAGTCCTAGCATCTGGCATATGTAACAGTGGTTGTGTGTGCATGTAGGAATAAGTATTTTATTCCATTCCCACCCAGTACACCTCCCATTGTCCTACTTCACAAGATCTGCTGATGTCATTCACTGTAGTTGGACTGGCCTCTGCCCTATGAGCTCTGTGGTGTGTGTGATAACTGCATAACACTATAGTACAAAAAATATTTAGGTAGGTGTTCTAATCATAGTCATGGCAAATGTACAAGTGTGTGCATGTGTGTGTGTGTGTGTGTGTGTGTGTGTGTGTGTGTGTGTGTGTGTGTGTGTGTGTGTCTGTAGGTTAAAGATTTCAAGCCCATTCACACCCAGTACACTTGCCAGTCCCCTACTTTAGCAGTCCTGCTTATGTCAGTCACATTAAAAGTACCTTTGGGCAGCCCTCAACCCTATAAGCTCTGTGGCATGTGTGATAATTGTGTAACCTTATAGTACAAATAACTAGTTAGGTAGGGGTTCTAAACTCAGTCCTGGCAAATGTGAAGGTGTGTGTGTTTGTAGGTTAAAAGATTTTGAGCCCATTCACACCCAGTACACTTGTCATTGCCCTACTTTAGCAGTCCTGCTGATGTCAGTCATCTTAGAAGTACCTTTGGGCAGCCCTCAGTCCTATAAGCTCTGTGGCGCATGTGATAATTGTGTAACCCTATAGTACAAATAACTACTTAGGTAGGGGTTCTAATCTCAGTCCTGGCAAATATGAAGGTTTGTGTGTGTGTGTGTGTGTGTGTGTGTGTGTGTGTGTGTGTGTGTGTGTGTGTGTGTGTGTGTGTGTGTGTGTGTGTGTGTGTGTGTGTGTGAGTGTGTGTGTGTGTGTGAGTGTGTGTGTGTGTGTGTGTGTGTGTGTGTGTGTGTGTGTGTGTGTGTGTGTGTGTGTGTGTGTGTGTGTGTGTGTGTTTGTAGGTTAAAGATTTGGAGCCCATTTACACCCAGTACACTTGCCATTAGCCATCCTGCTGATGTCAGTCACCTTAGAATTACCTTTGGGCAGTCCTCAGCCCTATAATCTGTGTGGTGTGTGTGATAATTGTGTAACACTATAGTACAAATAACTAGTTAGGTAGGGGTTCTAATATCCTTCCTGGCAAATGTAAAGGTGTGTCTGTGTGTGTGTTTGCAGGTTAAAGATTTTGAGCCCATTCACACTTAGTACTCTTGACATTGCCCTACTTTAGCAGTCCTGCTGGTGTCAGTCACCTGAGAAGTACCTTTGGACAACCCTCAGCCTTATAAGCTCTGTGGTGCATAACACTATAACAATAATTATGTAACACTATAGTACAAATAACAAGTTAGGTAGGGGTTCTAATCTCAGTTCTGGCAAGTGTGTGTGTGTGTGTGTGTGTGTGTGTGTGTGTGTGTGTGTGTGTGTAAGTATGTGTAGGTTAAATTATTTTGTGGCCTCTCTCACCCATTACATCACCCATTGCCATAATTTACAAGGGCCGGTGATGCTCCACACCTTAGAAGTACCTTGGGACAGCCTTCACCCTATAAGCTCCATGGCACATTCGGTAAATACATAATACTGTAGGAGCAGAAACTAGATAGGTAGGAGTTCTAATCTTAGTCCTGGCAAGTGTGTTTGCTTGAACCATATCCATTGTGGGTGGGTTTTGCAATTTTTTCTGTTGCCCACACAGTACATATCCCAGCGTCCACTTTACAAGGCCTACTGTTGTCATCCACTGTAGAGGTAGCTGTAGACACTCTGCAGCCCTATAAGCTCTGCGCCATGGACAATAATTATGTAACAGTATGGAATAAATAACAAGATAAGCAGCCCTTCTAATCCGTGGATACCATTCCCCACTCAGAAATCATAGAAAAACACACTCAGCTTGGCATCAACCCCTATATCACTAGGTGGCTTGCAAACTGGCTCACAGATAGAACCCACAATGTGAAAGCAGCGGACTTCATGTCAGACTGCTGACCAGTCATGAGTAGATTCCCACGGGGTTCGTTCCTGGGGCCCCCTCGCATTTGGGATCTACATCTCTGAAGTCCAGCCCAACATAAAGGGACTCTGGGTGACAATGTTCACCGATGACTGCAAGGTGGGTGCTATTGTTATCTCCCTGTGTGATGTTGACATCCTGCACAAAGGCCTCACTGAGACCTATGACTAGTGTCAGAACCTTGGACTTTAGCTCAGTGCCAGAAAATGTGCTGCCATCCCCTTTGGGAACAACATGGTTCCCATCAAGTACTACATTGATGGTAGTCCACTGAACACTAATGTTGTTATAAGAGAACTGGGAAAACAGGTTGACAGTGAGCTCTCTGTTAACCACCACAGTGCCACTGTGTTCAGAAAGTCTTTCTATGTGTCACATCTCCTGACTAAGGGTGTTGCATCCAGAAAGTAAGAAGTCATTCCCCCCCTGTACTCTGCCCTCATTAGGCCAATCAATGAATACCATGGCCCATTTGGCATGTACCCCAATGGACATGTGCAACAACTGCAGAGGCTGTAAAAGTACCTCAGAAAGAGGATCCTAGGCCTTAAACACTTGCCCTATATGGACAGACTCCAATAACTCCAACTATTCTCTGTCTCATATTGGCTACTTAGAGGCAATCTCTGCCTGACTTACACAGCCATGTCTGACCCAGCTGTATCAGGAATGCTACATGTGAAGAAACCAATCCGTCCACACCACATGCCCCAGAGACCTCAACCCCACTTCCACAACCAACAGAACATTCTGGAGGGACAGCTTCACAACCCAGAGACTGTCCATGCTATGGAATAGACTTCACATACATGTCAAGCAAAGCACCTCACTGGCCCTCTTCAAGACAAATCTGCATGAGTGGATGGGGAATAGAAATCCCACCTCAGGGATCACTCCAGTGGCTATACTCATTAGACACACTGTGGACTATCATCAGGTGGCACAATGCCAGGGTATTCCCATGGGCTAGGCTTGTAAAGGCACCATGGCCATTCACCTAGTACACACCTGTGAAGCTATGGACCTATGGATCTCAGAAGTGGCAAATGTATGTGTGTGCATTAGTGTGCATAAAAGTGTTTGTGAGTGTGTAAACATGTGGGTGAAAGTAGTTTGATGCCCTTCTCACTCAGTACACCTACCATTGTCATACCTTACAAGGGCTGGTGATGTTATTCACTATATAGGTATCTTGGGACACTCTTCACCCTATAAGCTCTGTGGTGCATGCGGTAACTGCATAGCACTATAGTACCAATGACTATGTAGGTAGGGGTTCTAATCTGAGTCCTGGCAAATGTGTAAGTGTTTGTAAGTGTGTATATTTGTAGAATACAGCATTTTGAGGCCTCACTCTCTCAGTACACTGCCCATTGCCATACTTTACAAGGGATGGTGGTGTTGTTTACCTTAGAAGAACTGTGGGGCACTCTTCATACTATAAGCTCAGTGGCACATGTGATAAATGCATAACACTGTACTGGCAATATTAGATAGGTAGGAGCTCAAATTTCAGTCCTGGCAAGTGTGTGTGTGTGTGTGTGTGTGTGTGTGTGTGTGTGTGTGTGTGTGTGTGTGTGTGTGTGTGTGTGTGTCTGCGCACGAGAACCATATCTTGTGTCTGAGGGAAAACTATAACCATTGTGGGGGTGGATTTTACATTTTTAGGCCATGGTACTTCTAGTACACATCCCAAGATCCACTTTGCAAGACCCACTCTCTTCATCAACCATAGAGGTATCTGTTGACACTCTTCAGCCCACTAAGCCCTGTGTTTTGTGCAGGAACTATGTAGCAGTTTGGACTGACTAAGAAGATAGGCAGGGCTGCTAATCTCAGTCCTGGCAAATGTGTCTCTGAGTGTATTTGTGTGTGTAAGTGTGTATAACTGTAGGTTTGAGTATTTTGGATTCATTCTCACCCAGTAAATCACCCATTGCCATACTTTACAAGGCCTGATGATGTTGTTCACCTTGGAATTACCTTGGGAATTCTTCACCCTGTAAGCTTTGTGGTGCATGCAATAAATGCATAACACTGTATTAGTGGTAACTACATAAGTAGGGGTTCTAATCTCAGTCCTGGAAAATGTGTGTGTGTGTGTGCGTGTGTGTGTGTGTGTGTGTGTGTGCGTGTGTGTGCGTGTGTGTGTGCGTGTGTGTGCCTGTGTGTGCCTGTGTGTGCGTGTGTGTGCGTGTGTGTGTGTGTGTGTGTGTGCGTGTGTGTGTGTGTGTGTGTGTGCGAGACTGTGTGTGGGAACAGTGTTGTCTGTGTGTTAGGTCAACACAATATCTTCTGAGGGTGTGGGTTTTACCAATCTGAGGTGTGTTCCACCCACTACACTTACCATTGTCCACTTCCCAAGGCCTGCCTGTGTCAACCACCATGGACTTACCTGTATATACCCCTCAGCACTAAATGCTCTGTGGCACATTCAGTGACTGTTACACAGACCTGGTAAATGTGTACATATGCAGCTGTACCTCAGCTCTGACATGATCGATGTATTACCACTCTGCCATACCACTCGTTGACAATTTTTCCAGGGCCACCTCCTGCTGACACACAGACACCTACAACACAAACAGAATACAGCATGTGAGACTACATTCAGTCAGTTTTCCTAACGCCAATAATGCATCATAGCTGAAAAGGTACACACACTCTGAAGTGTACCCATTACAATTGCAAAATGACAGCACCTTACACAGTATTACACAACTAAACTGTGCTTAATTCACCCTGTGCATCAGAACCATATTAGCATGTCCCTGCATCAGTGGTATGGATGACAGGGATGTGGCATAGGTATCATCATATGCACAGAGTGTTATGTGGGTTTGTCAGAGGCCTAGGCTGGACCATATGGTTGACATCATGTGTGTGTGTTTGGAGGGGTATTCTATGAATGGGCTATGTGTAGGTGGTGCGTGTGTGTGTATGTGTGTGTGTGTGTGTGTGTGTGTGTGTGTGTGTGTGTGTGTGTGTGTGTCTGGAGGTGACTTGGCTGTGATGATGATGTGTGTATGTATGTATGCACACAGTCATACCATGCGGCTGCCCTACACAGGGGTATGTTGGACAGCTGTGGACTGTACATGGCAGGGTGTACAGCTCACCATCTCCAGCCACAGACATGGAAACTGTTCCTGCCAGGGGTCTCACTGGCACCACCAGGTCCAAGGCCAGATGCTGTACTGCTTCCCGATGGTGACTGCTGTCTGCTGGATCCATGTCCCTGACAGGACCTGGGACATGCCCATGGCCTGTTCCATTGTGGTGTGGACAGCACCTCCCCCTTCAGTAGTGCTGTTGGTACTGCCACTATGGGAGTGTGAAGGTGCTTGGCCCCATAGACTCTCAGCAGATGTTGGTGCTGACCTATGTCCACATGACATGCTACAGTTGAGGATTGCCAAGGTCTCATCCCACCGTCTATTCATGACTTCAGTATTTTGACATATGGCCTCAACAAGGTCATGTATGTTGCCACATAAGCCAGGATGAGTTGCATCCAAGACCCTGAGTATTTGTATGGTGTTGCATTCACTATGTGCCTGTGTATCCATGACAGCCTGAAACATGCATCTGGTGACACCTGCTGTGGCACTCACGACAGTGGCTTGACGGGCAACAGTCCTCCTTCAAGCACCCCTGTCCATCCGCCTGTGTGGGACCTCACTTGCATTCTGGCTAGCATCTATATCATATTATCATACGATGTAAATAGCGAATGCTATTTCATCGTACCAGTAATATCAAAACAACAAAATATCGAACAAACGGAACAGCAAATGTTTTCCCAGGGAAAAAATTTGTAGCTCCATAAAAAAAAAAAAACTTAAACACAAATTTAAGTGGGGAGCTTCACCCCCACCTCCCCAGGTGGGGGGCTGTGCACCCCCACACCCCCTACTTAAATATACCAACTCCAAGATCGCACCATAGTGAAGGAAATGGCAAAGTCCCAAAGACGGCCCATAGAATTTTTTCCCTGGGAAAAAAATCCGATGTTCCGTGACTTCGCTATTTTGCCATTTCTACAGTATTGGATCGACTAAATAGCATTCACTATTTAGTCCATTCAATAGAATCATATAGACCCTCTGGCTATGGCTAGTGGCTACACTCACATTTGCCATAGTCACCACACTAGCTTGTTCCATGCCACCTCCTGCCAACTGTCCATTATCTGTGGCTGCTGTGGACGGAGTATGTGTGGGCATTGTGAATGTGTGCGGGGACATTGTGGATGACTGTGGGATGCAAATTGATGGCCCAGATTCAGCCCCTGACAACCCCACCTGTCCCCCACTATGATCACCATCATTGTCAGAGTCTGCAGAGAAACTGACATATATGACTATAAGGTTTGCTGGTACACACACACACATACACATGCACACACACACACAGACACACACACACGTGCACGCACGAGCATGCACACATGCGCACTCACACGTACACACACCCATACACGCGCACACACATGCACATACAAACAGACACACACACGCACACACACACACACACACACACACACACACACACACACACACACACACACACATACACACATGGATTCACATGGACACACATACAGACACATACAGGTGAGGTGGCACAAAGGCATTACACAGACCTCACAATAGCCAACTGGTGACATTCACGACACAGTCAGACCACAACATACACACTCTGGCCAGGTTTTCAAGATCATGCAGTGCAGCCCTTTCCACTTAATGTTACTACTAATATACACCTCTGGAATATGTGAGTAGTGTTAGTAGGTGATGGGCCTTCACCTAGCACATACTGCAGCCATGTACACATTATTGCTGTTTACCTGAATAGCACAGTGCCAACTCCTACAGAACATACCTCTCAACTGTACAGAGTTTCACTGAATGTCTATATGTGTGGCTCATATTTTTGGTCTGTCCCTCATAAATCCTGTGTTTGTCTCACACATTACTGGGATGATCTGAGGATTGGTGTCACTAATTAATGACATGGTTTGAGTTTCACACTTCAGCACCTGGAGTACATGTATGTTAAAACAAAATTGGTTACACTAACAACCTTGTAAGCTTACAGTGGCTATAATAAGTGTACACACCCCTGTTAACATGCCCAGTTTTTCTGATATATAACATGAGACCACAGAAATCATGTCATGACATTTCCCACATTTAATGTGACTTATAACCTGTGAAATCCAATTGATGAAGAAACACATCGGTTAGGGGTAACATATAGAAGGTGAAATATGTACAATAGGTTGGTTGCATGAATGTTCACACCCTTAAAGTAATACTTTTTTAAAGCACCTTTTGATTTAATAACAGCAGTCAGTCCTCTTGGGAAAGTGTCTATCAGCATAACACATCTCGACTTAGCAATATTTCCCCAGTCCGCCTTGCAGAAGCCCTCCAACTCTATCAGATTGTGAGGGCATCTCTTGTGCACTGTCCTCTTCAGGGCACCTCACAGATTTTTTATTGGATGTAGGAGTGGCCTGTGGCTGAGCCATTCTAAAATATTGATTATCTTCTGGTGAAGCCATTTATTTTTGATGTGGATGTTTGGTTTGGGTCATTGTCATGTGGAAAGGTGTAATTCCTCTTCACCTACAGCTTTCTAGCAGACACATGAAGATTTTGGGCCAAAAGGGGACTGATATTTGTAACTGTTCATAATCTCCTCCACCTTGGCTAAAGGCCCACTTCCAGCTTATGAACACCACCCCAAAGCAGGACACTGCCATCACCATGCTTCATCATGGGGATGGTGTTCTTTTGGTGATGCAAAGAGTTGCTATTGTGCCAAACAAACCTTTTGAAATTGTGGCCAAAAAGAGCAACCTTGGTCTCACTGCACCATAACACATTTTCCTACATGGTTTTGGGAGACCCTATGTATTGTTCTTGAGAATTTCACCAGAGATGGATGTTGTTCTGTGTGAGAAAAGGCTTCCATCTTCCAACCCTACCCCATAAGCCAGACATGGAGAATTAGAGAGATTGTTGTCTCATGTAGGACAAAACCAGTACTTGCCAGAGATTCCTGCAAATCCTTTAGTGTTGCTGTAGGTCTCTTGGCAGCCTCCCTGTCCAGTTCAGTTCTTGTCTCTTCAACACATTTGGATGGATGTCCTCTTCTTTGCGATGTCACTGTTGCCCATATTTTCAACACCTTTTGATGACAGTCTGCACTGTGTTTCATGGCATATGCATTGCTGTGTAAATGTTTTTGAACCCTTCTCCGGGCTGACACCTTTCAAAAATGAGATCCCTTTGCTGCCTCTTAAGCTCTATGTGAACCCTGGCTGTTACTGTAGCAGGCAACTGAGTAAATGTCAAGAAAATCCTGGTATGACAGCTGACCATTCTTTGCTGTTAATCAAAGAGTCTCTGTAATTGATGGCAGGTGTGTACCCAAGAAGGCATAATGCTGTAATTATATCGAAAGCTGCTTCAACACAGTATTAGCCTCAGCCTGTGCACACTTATGCATCTAGTGTCATGTATGTTTTTCATTTGACATAACTGTTCCCCTAACAGATTTGTTTGTTTTACAATTGAATTGTACAGGTTATAGGTCACATGAAAGGTCAAAAGAGTCCAGACATATGTTATTGTGCTCCAGTTTTTGTATATCACAAATACCTGGCATTTTAACAGGTGTGTGTACACCATTTATATGCACTATATAACGCTAATTTATAAAATTATGTCCCTAGTTTTGGGCCTTTGTCCCCCTATTTTGTCAGTCTTTGTCCAGATTTCTTGCAATAACAGGTTGTGAGGTATGCTACAGATATGTTCCATCTCCAGCAAATAGGCCGCTGTGTTGACCACTGTTATGCAATGCAGTTAACCCACCACAAGTGAACATGCAGATATCGCAATATGGTTGGGAGTAACAGTTGTGTGCATGGTAAAATGCATGATCTTAACATGCCTGAGGTACTGGTGAGCCACAGCAGGACAATCCCATACTCACTGGATTCAAGCTGCTGTCCCACATCCAAATCAAAGGTACCTATGTAGTTGTGGCGGATAGGTATTGTCAGCAGACTCATATTTGGCATTGGTACAAGATGAATGCTAATTTTCTGCACATGTACAGTACAAGCTCTGCTAGTACACTATTTGCTGTCCTTCACCATAGATGTGCACTTGGGTGTATTACTAAACCCCACCTACAAATGCAGTTTGACTTCACATATGCATCGAGATACTCTACAGAAGCCAGTATGACTGCTACATGATTCAATTGATGTGCACTGTGGCCTTACCTGGATGCTCCTCACCTGTTGCCTAGATGCCACCCACCTCCACAACTTGTGATTCTTGTGTTGGCTGGTGTGTGAGGGCTACCCCGAGGTTGGCAAGGAGCTCCTCTGTTGCTATAAGTGGGGACTGTGTAGCAGGAACCCCAGCTGGAGCATTACGGTCCCTGGCCATGGCAGAAGCCCTTTGCCGGGCATGATGGATCAGGTCAGTTGCACAATGCCTGACCTGATCATATGCCCCCAGATGCTGTTGCCTATGGCCAAACATCACCCCAGGGTGTTGGATGATAATGTTGATGATAACCTCATTTTCAGCTGCAGAGTACTGGGGCTGACGGACATGTGGCATATCACCTGGAAGACATAAACATGGAAACACATTACAGGACCTCATACATTGGTCAACATTCTGTACAGAACCTTAACATCAACATTGTTTATTATTAGCCACCACGTCATCATACCCCTGTCATTTATCAGCACTGTATGAGCTTGCATTGCACTCCTGGTCCTGATGTGTCATCTTCCCCCCAATGAGAGCCAGTACATTGCATAATCCAACATTCATCTTTCATCTTTGTGTAGAGGGATGACAGTGGCCATCTTTCTTGCAGATGAGATGTCAATGGCGCTAAGGCTTTGCTTGAGTACAGTGTTTAATGGAGCTGGGAACATATGCCTGAGTTCATGTAGGATACAGACAGGGATGTTATCAGGTCCTATGGAGACTTATTTTGTTGTCTTTGAGTAGGCATTATGTACTTGCTTCCTGATGATGAGGAGAGGGTTGCGGGTGCTGTGCATATCCACCTATACTGATGGTGGGGTGGGGGGTGATGTTTTCCCTTAACCTGTCTACAGCAGGATGGCTATAGCTATGCTGTGTGTGTATGTGGTGTGATTGAACATCAATACAGGGTGGGTTGGGTTGTTGCCTCTGAGATGGAAGACATATGTGAAGACAGCCTTGTGATGGGCATTGGTGGATGTGTCCAATTTGCACTCATAGTTTACCTTACAGTGACACACCTGTGACCTTATATGCTTGTTCAGACAAAGGTTGACCTGCTTTCAAATTGGCACCTGTTCTTAATTGTCCTTGGACAGCCAATATAGTGACCAATTATGTGTTTTTTGTATTGCTGCTATCCAGCAAAGGGGGTTATTCCACCTTTGTGGAGGCAGGTTTCACAAGTCAGGTATTGCTGAGTCCATGCAGCTACATAGGTGCTTATATAGTTGCTCGGTGTAGGCATGGACACAAGATCATGACACAGGTGGACGCCTCTCCAATTTCAACCAGATAATCATGCTTATTCTAGTACCCATGTCTGTATTAGGGCAATGCAACAACCAGTAGCTGTGGAAATCTATGTCTGTTGGATGGTGTACATCAGTTTTACATAGGCAGCAGCTTGCCTTTTGTAGGTAATGCTCATGAGCAGCTGATGCCTGTGCACCAACTGGTGTCCCCTACTTGCTAATTGCATGCAGAACAGCTGTGTTGTTATTCCTATAGCCAATGGCATGGCAACACACTCCTATATTTGAGTACTTTGTGGGGGCGTTGCCCCTTTTCCTTTCCTGTGAGGAGGACTTCTTGGAGGTGTGTGAATAACAGCATCTCAGAGGGTAGCTGGAAATACCTCTTACAACTAAAACTGTGGTGACAGCCCAACAAAATTGGGGAGGAAGTTCCAGTCTTAGGGACAGAATATTGCTATTATACATTTGGATTCATGCTAGTTTAACAAGTTTGTGTGGACATGGATAATCTGTGTGGGTCTCAGTCTGACAGTGTTATGTAGTTGACATAACTCTCAACTGTAGGGTCATCCGCAGAATGGCCAGAGGTTGGACTCTTATGTTTGGTCTGTTCCTCCGACAGTTGTTATCCTTGGAAAATCAGTAGCATACCCTGGGTATTGCAGTCAGTAAATGCTAACTTCCATTTGTGTTTCTGACTTCAAATCCCTCAGTTAAGATATGTTACAACAAACCCTGTAACACCAGCAACTTTCTCAGTTTATAACAGCAATATTTAAATTATGCCTCATGTGTTTGGGCCTTTGTCCCCCAGTTGTGTCATGCTTTGTCCAGATGTCATTCAGTAAGAGGTTGATAGGTATGGTACATCATTAGTTAGTGCCGTCCTTCCAGATATCATCCCAGTGATGTAGCAGATTGCCAGACATATTGTGAGGAAGAGGCCATATATATGAGGACAGAGCCTGGATATTTTGTGGGAATCTGTACAGTTGAGAGGGTATGTGTATGTGTAGCAATTGTTAGCAGACTGTCAGGATTGTGTAGCAGTGTAGTGTGTAAATGTTTGTTGTGCTGTGTAGGGAGGAGGATACATTTAAGTGTCATGGCTCCTTTTCTGTCTGACTGTGCATGCTGCTCCAGTTTCTGGTGGTCTATCAGCTGTATATGTTTGTAGGGGCAGACTGAGACATGTTCCGTACCACCACAGGAGTCAGACTACACTGAGTGACTTGAGACAGTATATGTAGGGGTACTGTGTGAGTGTCAAACATGGTATTTATGTTCACACAGTTATTATACTCTACTGCTCATCTGGCTTACCAGTATGTGACTGTGACTGTGGTGAAATTGGTTGTGGGTATGCAGGCTGACACCACTGACTGTTTTCACTGCTGTTACATCCATGTAGTGCCTGATATATTTGCAGACGCATATGTAATTCCTCATAGTTGACTTGGGGTAGTGTTGTATTAGTCTGACTGTAGTGTGGACAGTGCTTGGTGACATGCTAAGTGGCTTAGTGTTCTTGCCCTACTATCATGTTATGTCCAGATATTCATAGGTTCATAGATAGGTACTAGGCTATTGGCCCTAGGGCCCATACAAGCCTAGCCAAAAAATGTAGCCTGGCTTTCGCCACCCAAGAAAATTATTTTCCTGTGCCCCTGTCAAGCAGAACCACAGAAGTGATCCCCGGGGTGAATTTCCCATTTCCCATGCAATCATCAAGATTTTTCTTGAAGAGTGCTAATGAGGAGCTCTGTTTGACATAGATAGGTAGTCTGTTCCAGAGTATGGGAAGTCTCTGGGACAGGAATCTATCCCTCCAGCATGTTCTGTTTATTGTGGTGACAAGGTTAAGGTCCCTAGATCGTGTAGCTCGGAGGGATTGGGATTTCTTTAAGTGGAGCATGTCCAACAGCTCTGGGTTTGACATAGCTTTGTATGTTAGGCAGAGATCGCCCCTGAGTAGGTGATATGTGATGTAGTAAAGCTGTAGCTTTTTGAGACGGTCTGCATAGGGCATCTGTTTGAGGCCAGTAATCGTCTTTGTGAGGTATTTCTGTGGTCTTTCCAGTTGTTGTAGATATCTTGTGAGGTACATACCAAAAGGGGCATTGTACTCTATAATGGGTCTAATGAGTGATGAGTAGAGGGGAACAATGACCTCTTTTTTTCTGGATGAGAATCCTTTTGTGATGAGATGAGCCACGTAGAAGGATTTCCTGACCACTGTGGCGATGTGATTATCAAAGGAGAGACTACTATCCACCTGTGTCCCAAGGTCTCTTATCACATTTTCGGCATTAAGTAGACTACCAGCTATGTGGTAGTTCATGGGTACAGTTTTTACCAAAGGGGATGACAATACACTTTTTGGCATTGAGCTTCAGGCCATGGCTTTGACACCAGGTATCTGTCTCAGTGAGGCCCTTTTGTAGTTTGTCCACATCGTTAGGAGTTTCGATTATGGCTGATAGTTTGCAGTCATCTGCAGACTGTGTTAGCCAAAGACCTTCTGTGTTGGCCTGCACTTCAGAGAAGTAGATACCAAACAGGAGAGGACCCAGGACTGAACCCTGTGGTACTCCACTTGTCACTGGTCTGATGTTGGATTTGGAATCCGCTACTTTCACAGTGTGGGTTCTGTCCGTGAGCCAGTTGGCAACCCATCTTGTGACATAGGGATTTATACCTAATTTAGTGAGCTTATCTATAATTCCAGAGTGGGGGATGGTGTCAAAAGACTTGGCGACATCTAGATAAGCTGTGTGAACCATTTTACCCTCATCTATGGCTTTGGTGACTGCTTCAAAGAAGTCAATCAGGTTTAGGAGACATGATCTGCCTTTTACAAATCCAAACTGAGTAGGGTCCAGAGTTTGGAGATTACCAATGTCTTTGTTTATGAGTTCCATGATGATACGTTCCATGGTCTTGCAGACCAGGCTCGTCAGGCTAATGGGGCGGTAGTTCCCGGGGTCCATCGTGGCTCCCCCTTTGTGGAGTGGGATAACTGTCATGGTGCACCATTCAGTGGGTACAAAGCCTGAGGTGAGGCTATGATTGAACATGGTGCTTAGGTAGGGTGCCAGTTCATTCTGTAGTTCATGTAGAACGCAGCCTGGGATATTGTCAGGTCCCATGGATGCTGTGTTCTTGGCTTTGGAGAGTGCGTTTTTTACCTGTGCAGCCGTGATTATAGGAACTTTGCATTCTTCCAGTATAGAGATGGGCCCTCTAGGGGGTGCGAGGGGGGTAAAGTTACCACTGAACCTATCTGCTAGGATGTTGGCAATATCAGTTGGTTCTGTATATTTAGTGCCATTATGCTGTAACTCAGAGCAGATCTGAGTGTTCCCATTTAGATTCTTGACATAGCTAGAGAATGCTTTGCGGTTGTTTTTAGAGTCAGTGGCAATTTTGTTTTCGTAACTAGCTTTGGAGGATTTTATGAGGGATCTCAGCTTCTTAATGAGGTTGACCAGGGAGTTTCTCCAGTCATGGGATTTTACTCTTTTTTGCAACAGTTTCTTTCTTCTGTTGTAGAGTTTGTTTATGGCAGAGGACCACCAGATTGGCTTCCTTTTTTTGGAGGATAACATCTTGGTTCTATTAGGGATAGCATGATCCATGCACTCGTGTAGGTGTTTATAAAGTGCATTTGTGTAGGATTCGGCAGTCATACCTCTATTGTCCATCTGCATGGGTGTCATGAAGTTTGCCACTTCTGTCTTAAGAAGTGTGAAGTTGGCTTTTGAGAAGTTTTTTATGATGGTTTCCCTAATTGGGGCTGGGGGTGGGATGTGGATGTCTAGGCTGATAAGCTTGTGGTCAGATCTGACTAACGAGGAATTGACCTCTGGTGTGGAACACCGGTTTCCCATGTTGGTAATGACTAGGTCTAGGATATTGCTGCCCCTGGTGGGGGTGTGAATAAGTTGATCCAAGGCGTTGGAATTTATGAATTCTAGAAAACGTTGAGCAAAAGAGTTGGTACATGAGTAGTTTTCCCAGTTAATGGTGGGGTAGTTGAAATCACCCATTATTAGGGTGTTGGGTTGTACCCTAATACTTTCCAGTGTATCACGAAATGAGGAGTGTGAATCCTGGGGCATGGTGGGGGGTCTGTAGTAAGCTACAATTTGGATTGCGGTCTTGCCCAGAATTAGTTGCACTTGGATAATCTCGGATGCATTATGCTGTGCAACTAGCCTGGAGGTGTGGATATCCTTAATGAATATGGACACGCCTCCACCTTTAGTGCTTCTTTCTGGGTTAGGTGGCCAAAAGGTGTGGTATGAATTGAAGCCTGGTAATGCAGGGGTGCTCTCTGGAGCTTTGAACCAGGTCTCTGTCACTGCACAGATGTCAATGTTCTACATTTTAAGGAGTGCCTCAAGTGAGTGCATTTTGAGGTTTAGACTTCTAGCACTGAGTAGCATTACTCTCAGATTTTGCTTGCTTGTACCTGTTACGGTGGTGAATTTGTCATTTGAACCTTGCCTAAAAAAGGCACTATAGGGGTGGCAAGAGTCTTAGCCAGTATCCAGAATCCTAAGGGCGACAGGTGCAGGCCATCTCTGGCAAAGCATCGTGGACTGTCGATCATGTCGTCCCAGGCAGACAAATACTGGATCCCCTTAGAATGACACCAGAAGCTTAGCCAATTGTTGAAGTCAATCATTTTGTCCTTGTACTGTGGTATCATTCTGGGTGATGGCAGGATGCTACTCAGGGTTAGGGTCATACCGGCCTGGGATACAAGATCGGAGAGCTCCTCCATGTCTCTTTTCATGTAGTCCAGGGAGGTACGTCTCAGGTCATTTACACCAACATGGACAATGACAGTGTCATATTTGTACTTATTGTGGAGTGACCTGAGTGCATGCATTATGTGGCAGATCCTGGCACCTGACAGGCAGCGGACAGTAACTTTCTCCTTCTTTAGTCTAGTGAGTGGAATATCAGTGTCTGACTGTGCATTCATAGGATGTCCAGTTGTCTGGCTCATATCTTTGGTCTGGTCCCTATAAGTCTTGTGTATGTCTGACAAATCAGTGAGACGTTATAAGGATTTCAGGCACTAGCTACTGAGAAGCAAGTGAGTCCTGGAGTTATGCTATTCCTATCAATATATGTTGGAACAGATGGTGTTACTGTAGCAACTGTCTCAGCTTATCTAGTCAGGTATTTTAGATATGCCCCTATTGTCATGGCTTTCTCCCCCAAGTTTGTCAGGCTTAGTCCAGATTTGTTGCACTATGGGGTTGTCTGAGCATCCCTCTCAACTGACCAGATTGTTGCAGAACATCCAGGTTTATTGCTCATATTTTGTTTCTGTTCCGCAATTTAGTCTAATTTCTCTGGTAAATCACTGAGATGATCTGAAGATGTCTGTCAGTAAATGATGACATAATTTCAGTTCCAGCCCATAGCCTTCAAAACATGTATGCTGAAACAAACCCTATTACTCAAGAAAATGTCTACATTTCTTTTTTTTTTTTTAAAACAAGTTTATTGTTTTAACATATAAGAGAAATATCATAACAATTTTATACAAATAATTAAAAATAGGTATTATTATAATATTCAACAAAACAACTAAAGTATTTACAAAGACATCCACTACAATCAGATCAATTAATTAAACTAAAATACTGTGCTATTGAAATTAGAATTTTTTTAACAAATTTTGCAAATTATCCCATACAATAAAATGTGATGTTTTTCTAGTTGTTCTCATTCTAATTGTGCTTATTTCCATATGACACATTATATTCATAACATTTTTAAATTCATTGAACGAAGGAGGTGTATCTGAAATCCAATTTCTAGTTATTATTTTCCTAGCCACTGCTAGGATAGACCATAACAAGGGAAGCTTAATCTTTTTAACACATTGAGGTACAGGTGTGTTGAATAATATAAGAGACTTAGAAATAATGAAATTATCTGTAAAAAGAGCCTGCAAAAATTAATTAATTGACTTCCAGTATTCTTTCAACTTCATACAGTCATAAAACATATGAGCCCAGTCAGCATTAATTTCTACATTACATCTCTTACATAGATTATCTTTATTATTAATTTTATTCATCATCAAAGGTGTATAAAAAGATCTATGTAAAAATTTCCATGTATAAAGTCTCCAGACAATGGAAGATGTAGTTCTATAAGCAGATTCCAATATATATTGTTTATCTTGTTGAGTTGGTGGGTCCCCATTAATAGAGGTGAAATAATTCCAGTATGAATCTACATTGTAAAAGTTTCTTGTCTGATAATTTTATGTATATATGAAAGTTTACCTTTATCAGAAACTTTATGCTGTAAATTTATTATCAAGTAATCAATCAGTTTTGGAATAGATTCTTTAACTGTTATAGACATTAGATCTATTCTATCAATGAGATGTTGTCTAAAGATCTGAACCTCTAACCAGCAAGTTTCTCTTAGATCAAATTCTTGTTTTAAGAAATCTAGATTTTAACTTTATTATCAGATATCAGCTGATACCAGTACTTTAGATTATTATCTATAGCTAAATGAGCTCCTTCAGAAGTAGATGACATAAGCATACCCTGAGTATAAATTATAGGGAATACAATAAAATTCCATTCCCTATACTTAGGGTGCATGAATATAAAGTTACGATAACTAATAATAATATTTAATGGGTAACAGACCATATGTTTAGGTGTAATAGGTGAAGTACAAAATTCCTTTAGCAACCACAACATGGAGTTATTTATAATCATATTTGTATGTGTTAAGGAGATTTTCATGAAGTGCATACTAATTAGCTCCCAATAATCTTTCCATTTTGACATATGACCGATCTATTAATAAAGTAATAACTTTTATAATAGAAGAGATAATATATAAATTAAAGTCTGGAAAAGAAATACCCCTTGAGACCAGCTATTAGTATGTTTCTTTAATGCAATCCTAGGTCTATTAGGTGCCCATAAGAAATTTAACATTAGTGTATTCAGTTTCTTGATAGTTATTTTTGTAGGTGAAAGTATTATTGATTGTATTAAGTATAAAATCTTGGGGAATATTATCATTTTAATAATTGTAAGTCTCTCCTCCATAGTAAAAACATATTATTCCAGGTATTAAAAAGATTTTGTATATTAAGAAAACAGGTATTATAGTTATTATATATAATAGATTTAATATCTTTAGATAGTATTATACCTAAATAAGTTATCTGACCTGAGTTGGGTACATATTTAGTAAAATCACTAATGAGAGTATTTTTCGTGTATATATAGGTAGTATTTTAGTTTTTCTTCATTGAATATTAAACCAGAAATACTTTTAAAATTCATCATTTTATCAAATAAAGACTGCATAGAAGAATTAGATCCTGCTGATGTAATTAGAACATCATCTGCAAAAAGTAGAATTTTTGATGTTGTATTTTCTTCTATTTCAAAACCCTCTATGTCAGTACTGTTTCTAATCAAATTAGCCCAAGGCTCCATTACTAAAGTGAATAATAGTGGAGAAAGTGGACATCCTTGCTTTGTACCTTTAAGAATGGGTATTTTTTGTGAAACATATGTTCCTACCTTAATATAAGCCAGCGTTCCTTTGTATAAATGCTCAATTAAATTTACAAATGCATCAGAGAAATTTGTGCACTTCAGTAAGGTAAACAGATAGTCCCAACTTACTGAATCAAATGCTGAACCTATATCAAGACTAATAAGTGTTAAATCTTTCTTTTTCCTATTTGCAAAATCAATTAATGTTAAAGTTCTTCTTATATTATCAAAAGTATTTCTATTTACAATGAAGCCGATCTGATCTATGTCTATAATGCCGGGATAATTGTCTTCAATCTATCAGCAAAAATACTCATAAACATTTTATAATCAACATTAAGTAATGAGATGGGTCGATATGAAGAACATCTAGTTGGATCTTTATTAGGTTTTAAAATTGGTGAAATAAATGTATATTGCCAAGATGGGGGGCTTATTAACTCAGTTTGGGCCAGAATAAAAACCTTATGTATTAATGAATATGTAGTTTTAGAAAGGATTTTATATATCTCTGGTATAATACCATCATTACCCGGTGCTTTGTTTGATTTAAGCTTATTTATTTGTGTAATAACTTCTGTATATGAAATACTCTTGTCCAATAGTTTAATCTGTTGTTTATTAAGCTTTTTATTCATGTTTGTGGTTATAAACTCCTTTATTTTATCTTTAGGTTCCATGTTAATGTTCTTATGGTTAATCTTGTGAAAGTGATTTCTAAATTCATCCAGTATTTCTGGTATACTAGAAACATTCTTCTTTTTCCTTAGAGAAAAGATTTCTTTGATATGGTTTTATTTATTCAATCTTTTTGTTTTATTTTTAAGTCTATGTAAGTATTTGGGGCTTATTGAATAAGACAAAACTTGTATTTCTCTAAAGTTATTTTAACTTTATGAGTTAAAATTTCTTTGTATTTCTCATTTAGTTTGTTTATTTCTTCAATAACTTTCTTGTCCATAATATTTTCTTTATTATTATGTTTATAGGAGTCTAGTTTACTTTGAATATCTAACAATTCCTTATCCCAAGATTTCCTTTTGTTATTATACCATCTGATACTTTGTCCATATAGATATGATTTTAAGGCATCCCAAACATAGACAATGGAGACTTCAGGAGTATTATTTATGTCTAGAAAATGTTGTACTTCTGAAAGTATATATTCTTTATAGTCTTTTAGCTGAGTTAAGTATGCTGGTATCCTTTTGATCTGAACATTATGAGTATTTTTATCATGAATTCAAAAACAATTGAGTTATGATCAGATATAGGACATGAAATGATTTTGGAATTAATTAAATCTGTTACCATCTGGTTAGAAATAAAGACCCTATCTATTTTTGAATAAGTTTTGTATCTGTTAGAAAAAAGGTGTATGGTAATGATTTTGACTCTATCTGATTATTAATATCATTCAAATGATAAGAATTAGCAAAATCATTTAAATGTTTTGCATTAGATGTAATTCTTCTTTTCTTTATAGTGGTAGTATCACTTCCATGTAGTATACAATTAAAATCACCAGCTAAAATAATATCCCTATAGAGAATGATATGATCTTATCAATATGATGTTTCACTGTATTAATACCAATTCCAGGTATCCAGTATACATTAATTAAAGTGCAAGTCTTCCCATTAATTTGTATTGTAACCATACAAAACATTCCTTTGTCATCCTGATAAGACTTAATGGTTTTAGGAATGGGCATACTTTTATTCCATAAAATAGCCACTCCTCTTTTTTCTGAGTGTGCTCTGAACTAACCAATACTGCATACTTATTAGTGGCTAGTTTATCAATATCTTTTTCAAGAGATGGGTTTCTTGCAGGAAGACTAGATTGGCCTTGTGTAGATTAATGTATCTTATTAGGCTTGCCCTTTTACACGGATTATTCAATCCATTAATGTTTAAAGAAATTCCTTTTAAAGATGTCATTTGGCATTTTTAAAACTCAAGAATCTTATGATCGAAATAACAAATAACAAGATAAATAATGTTACATCTCCTCTTTTAGGTGTACCTTTAAATATAGCTGTATTTATTAAATCTCTTATGGGATTTTGTATAGGATTCAATTTTGTTTGTAGTGACAATGAGTGTACAAAATATATTGAGGATGTCAAAGCTATATACATATAACAATGAACAAGTGAAAATAATGTAAGAATTAAACCTTGCATCCCGCCTGGAGTTGAAAACTCCAACTTAGAGCAGTATTTACTACTCAAGTTAACCCCCTACCCTAAGCAGCAGTACCTCAGCTACCACCTTATCAATTTAATACTAGTTATATTTAACTGAGGTTAACAGTTTTCAATTCAATTATCTATCAAGACAAAACTACACATTTGGTAAAACAGCATCATATAAACTAAAATAAACTTTTTTTTTTTTTAAACTGTTCATACTATTATATAGATCTATGTAATATATAACACTTGAATTCTAATAGCATTCAAATAATCTTAATGTTAGAAATCAAGAGGAGAGAAAATTTTGTTCTAACATTCATTTAAATCAAAAACTTTGGCTAATATGATTCAGACATTACATGCATTAAGATGCATCTATTTTCTGTCATGTGAATTCTATCAACAGCTTCCAAAAATCTTGAATTGTTTGTATATGAGCATTTACTTAAACTCATTATTGTCAATAGAGTAAAATATTGTATTCATAAAATTATTATAAATCATATTGCATAGTTATGCAGATTCTCAGAAACACCTGCGTTATTACCTAAAAAAAAAAAAAAAAAGCCATCACACACATAAACACAGACACACACACATACATATACACACACACACACACACACACACACACACACACACACACACACACATACATATACACATACACATATATACATAGATACACACACACACACACACACACACACACACACACACACACACATAATTATATATATATATGATCTCACTGAGTTGTGTGTTAGTAGAGCACTATCCTACTTGCTGTCCCTAGAATAAATCTGTCTGCTTTATACAAAATAATGCACAGCAAACACATATTAGTAACCAGATTTTACAATCATGCTAACCTACTGCTTTAAAATATATCACATGACATTTCTTCCAGAATAGAGTTATAAGATTATTTATGCTTGCCAATCAGATGAATTAAATGAGTTATAGTAAAGTATATGTTTGGGACACATGTTTTTAACACAGATTATTATGCTACTGTTAAGTAGATTTTCAAAAACATTTAAATAAATGTTTCATTTTCTATGCCTTCTAAAATAAGATATTTACTTGCTACAAGAAACTACATCATCCAAACTCATCATAACTGACATATTTTATGAATAGAGTATTTTTCCTGAATCTGTGGTGTGTCAGTGTGATAACCTTGTCAATGTTTATACTAACTGCTTTCAGTTTCTCTGTGAAAATTCTGTGAGTGAAGCTTCTGAGGAAACTCATGGACACTATGCATGAGACAGCCCACATCCCAGATTGTCTCCCTTAACATTTTGGCGGAAACTTATTAAAACTTGTGGCAAACATTCAATTTGTCAATAGAGTAAAATATTGTATTCATAGAAATTATTATAAATCATATTGGATAGTTATGCAGATTCTCAGAAAAAAAAGCCATCACACTCACACACACACACACACATACATACATACACACACACACACATACACACACACACACACACATATATATATATATATATATATATATATATATATATATATATATATATATATATATCTGATCTCACTGAGTTGTGTGTTAGTAGAGCACAATCCTACTTGCTGTCCCTAGAATAAATCTGTCTGCTTTATACAAAATAATGCACAGCAAACACATATTGGTAACCAGATTTTACAATCATGCTAACCTACTGCTTTAAAATATATCACATGACATTTCTTCCAGAATAGAGTTATAAGATTATTTATGTTTGTCAATCAGATTAATTAAATGAGTTATAGTAAAGTATATGTTTGGAACACAAATTTTTAACACAGATTATTATGCTGCTGTTAAGTAGATTTTCAAAACATTTAAATAAATGTTTCATTTTTATGCCTTCTAAAATAAGACATTTACTTACTACAAGAAACTACATCATTTAAACTCATTATAACTGACATATTTTATGAACAGAGTATTTTTCCTGAATCTGTGGTGTCAGTGTGATAACCTTGTCAATGTTTATACTAACTGCTTTCAGTTTCTCTGTGAGAATTCTGTGATTTGAAGATTCTGAGGTAACTCAAGGACATTGTGCATAAGACAGCCCACATCCCAGATTGTCTCTCTTAACATTTTGGCGGAAACTTATTAAAACTAGTGACAAACATTCATTTAGCAGTGTAAATGCATCTAAACATGACAGAACCTCCACAATGTATTCCACAGATCATCACAGCCTCTATGCAAGTGAAATTAAACTCAAAATTACCAACAAGCAATAAAACTCAGCATTCTTCTCCCAACTCAATTTTCATACAAATCCTATTATTCACTGTGCCCACACAGTCTAAAGCATTTCTATATATTAATAAAGAAAAGAAAAGAGAGTAGAAAATAAAAGGGAGTGAGGCAGAAATAAAAAATGTAAGAGAAAGCTGTAAGAAGTATATACAATGGAATGTTACTTACTGTTTATATTAATAGAGTTAAAAATAAAACATATTATTTACTCTTATTTAGTTCTGATTATTATTAGTTAAAGCATGACAGATTATTTACAAACAAGCATAAGCAGTATAATCAAGAAAGTATAATTAGAAATAGCATTTGAAGAACTTATAAACTTTTACAAGAAATAAATATGTTATTATTCTATTAATGATATTTTCATTACTGTTCTCTCCTGCCCTCCCCACCCTTTACCCACTACATAATCTAAATAGAATGTCATTGTTTAAACAAAGAAAATAATAAAAGAAGAAGGAAAAAAAAGGTAAAGATAAAAAATGTATCAAATTACTAACCTTACTTTTTTCAGAAAGAAAAACAAATCGAGTCACAGCCTGCCATTAAATCCTCAGGCATTTTGACTGGTTATGAAACAAAACATTTCTTTGCACATAGAGAATAACTTTGATTAAATCTTTTCCAAAATATTTGTGGCTTTCTGGAAATGCAGGAACTATATTCAAAAAGATTAATAATGAACTAAAATGATGAGAGAGAAAAAACATATAACAAATCATTTGTTTTTAGTCTCTTCTTCTTCTCTGAAGTCTTCCAGGAAGCTTCAGTTGCCAATCTCTTTAATGAAGAACTAGCCCATTCCATTTCTTCTATTTTATCCAAAATCCTTTTTTCTTTGACAAACAGTAAAGCAGAGTCTAAATCATCAAGACCTTAGGACCATCAGGAAGGAAGATTTTAAGCTTGGCAGGAAACAGAAGGTATGTTTTAAACTGTGCTTTTAAGCTCCCTTATTAGTGGCAGAAAAACTTTTCTTTTAGCACTTACCATGGAAGAATAGTCATTGTCAAAGTGCACAGTCGTCTCATTAAACTTAACAGGAGCTTTAGCCCAAGCAGATTTAAGAACCATCTCTTTATCAAAAGATGATAGAAATCTAACTATAACTGATCTAGGATAGTTTTTGTTAGAGTTAGTATTAGCTATAGATCTATGTGCTCTTTCGATACCAAAAGAGAATGCTTCTGGTAAATCTAAAGTTTTAGGGAGCCATGTTGTTAAAAAGAAGTAATATTGTTACCTTCAATATTTTCTGGCAGTCCAAAAATCCTAATGTTATTGCCTAGATCTATTTTCCAGGTCATCCAGCTTTGTTTGTAAATGTGTATTTTGTTTCAGCAGAAACTCAATGTTGATTTCCTGTTCTTGTATTTTATTTTCCATGTCATTCACAGCTTCTTCTATGCCTGTCATCTGGATCTTCTGTTGTTGCAGGTCCATATGTAACAAGTCTATTTGTTTTGTAGTTTTTCTATGAAAGTGTCTATTTTAGTATCCATTTTATCCATCTTAGCAGTAAGTTGCTGGACTATAATTATCAGAGACTGAAGTTCTTTCTTGATGCTGGAGTCTTGAGAATTTGTCTTACTGGAACTCATTTCAGACTGATAAACTGACAGGAAAATTTCCAAAGTAATTTCTGACAGGAATATTATTAAGATTTCCTTTCTTTTTTAGATATAGTTCAAGAACTATATAAAACAAACATATTTAGAAAGAAAATTACTTCAAGAATTAATTTTTTAAGTAATTAATTCCTGTCAATGTAATGAAATTGGTGGAGCTGAAGAAATCTGCTGCTATCCTGTGTTCATCCTTGGCCACGCCCCCCAAAATGTCTACATTTCTAAGAGCAACATTTGCCCAGATTTCTTGCATTAACATGCTGAGAGGTATGGGTCTGAGATATTAGTGCACTGCATGTTATGAGCATATGTGTATGTATGTATATATATATATATATATATATATATATATATATATATATATATATATATATATATATATATATATATATGTGTGTGTGTGTATATATATGTGCATATATATATATATATATATATATATATATATATATATATATATATATATATATATATATGTATATATATATATATATATATATATATATATTTATATATGGATTCCCTTCATATGAACGAAAGTTCATATGAACGAAACCTGGAAGATTGGGACCAGATGTGTGTGTGTGTATATATATATATATATATAGGTTCATAGGTTCATAGGTTCGTACTAGGCTATCTGCCCTAGGGCATTTATAAGCCTAGCCAGAGTGTATGTGGCTTACACCACCCCTTAGGATGAGAATACTACGCCCTTTTAGGGTTTAGTTTACTATGCCTCTGTCTAGTAGTGACAAAGAGATGACCCCCGGGGTAAACCTATGATCTCCCATCCACTCGTCAAGATTTCTCTTGAATAGAGTCAGTGAGGGGCTCTGCCTAACATGGACTGGGATTCTGTTCCAGAGTGTAGGGAGCCTCTGGGTTATGAATCTGTCCCTCCAGCACGTTCTATTTATTTCTGTGTTGAGGTTTAAGTCACTTGTTCTCGTGGCTCTGATGGATTTGGATTTTCTGAGGTGGAGCATGTCCATTAATTCAGGATTGGACATGGCCTTGTACGTCAGGCACAGATCACCTTTGAGTAGGCGGTATGCGACTGAATAGAGCTGGAGTTTTTTCAGTCGGGCAGCATATGACATATGTTTAAGACCCTTTATCCTCTTGGTGAGGAACTTTTGGGGTCTTTCCAACTGCTGCAGGTGTCGGGTGAGATACATCCCAAATGGGGAATTGTACTCAATCATTGGCCTGATAAGAGAAGAGTACAGGGGCACAATGACCTCTCTTGATCTAGATGTGAAACCCTTCATGATAAGGTAGGCAATATAGAAAGTCTTCCTAACCACTTTGGCAATGTGAGTGTCAAATGAGAGGTTACTGTCAACCTGGGTCCCTAGGTCCCTGATTACCTCTTCCGTTTTAATGGATTACCGCCTATGTGGTAATTTGTCGGTACCTTGTTTTTCCCAAAGGGTATGACTATACATTTTTTGGTGTTTAGCTTAAGGCCATGGCTCTGGCACCAATTATCCATTTCTATGAGGCCTCTCTGAAGGATGTTTGTGTCCGCTGGAGTATCAATTATGGCCCAGTTTGCAGTCATCTGCGAACTTTGTCAGCCACAATCCTCCTATGTTTGCCTGTACCTCGGAAAAATAAATGCCGAACAAGAGGGGTCCCAGGACTGAGCCCTGTGGGACACCGCTTGTGACTGGCTTAGAGTCTGACATAGCTCCAGCAACTCTGACCCTGTGGGTTCTGTCCTTGAGCCAGTTTGCAACCCATCTTGTGACATATGGGTTTACATTTAAGCTGGTGAGTTTGTCTATGATGCCCGAGTGGGGTATTGTGTCAAAGGCTTTTGCAAGGTCAAGGTAGGCTGTGTGAACTGCCTTATCCTCATCAATGGCCTTAGTGACTGTTTCAAAAATGTTGACCAAGTTCAGAAGGCAGGATCTGCCCTTGACAAAGCCAAATTGGGTAGGATCCAATGTCTGTAGGTCCCCAATGTCTTTGTTTATGAGTTCCATAATGATCCTCTCCATAGCTTTGCAGACCAGGCTCGTCAGGCTTATGGGGTAATTTCAGGGTCCGTAGAAGCACCGCCTTTGTGAAGTGGGACCACTGTTGCCGTCGCCACTCTTTGGGTGTATCCTGTGGTAAGGCTAAGATTAAACAGCAGCCTTATGTGTGGGTTTAGTTCCTCTTGAGTTCATGTAGCACACAGCCGGGACACCATCCGGTCCCATTGATGCTGTGTTTTTAGCTTTAGAGGCGGCTCTCACCTGGGCATCTGAGATGTTAGGGAGGCTACACTCTGCTGGGATAGTCACTTCTCCTTTTGTCGGGGAGGTAGGAGAAATTTGCACTGAACCTGTCTGCCAGAATGTTGGCAATGTCAGTGGATTCAGTGTATTTTGTGTCATTTTGGACTAACTCTGAGCATATCTGGGAGTTTCCACCCAGGTTTCTAACATAGCTAAAGAAGGCCTTGTGATTGTCTTTTGTGTCATTTGCGATTTTTCTCTCAAAGTTGGCCTTGGATGATTTTATGAGTGATCGTAGTTTTTTGCTAGTACTGATCAGAGATGCCTTTCCTTTTAGGGATTTTGCTCTGTCATGTAGTAGCTTCCTCCTTCTGTTGTAAAGTTTGTTTATGGCTGGGGTCCACCAGACCAGTCGCCTGCCTTTGGGGGAATGGGTCTTGGTTTTATTTGGGATTGCATGATCCATGCATTCTTGAAGGTGCCCATAGAAGGCATTTGCAAGGGATTCAGCAGTGTTGGTTGTGGTTTCCACTGGCCCAGGGGCCTTGAAAGATACCACTTCAGTCTTAAGAAGTGTGAAGTTTGCTTTTGAGAAGTTCTTCACTGTGGTCTTTTGTGCAGGGGGTGGGGGCGGGATGTGGATTTCCAGTGAGATTAATTTATGGTCTGATCTTACCAAAGAGGGATGTACTTCTGGTGTGGAGCATTTTGTCCCCATGTTTGTGATGATCAGGTCTAGTATATTGTCTCCTCTTGTGGGAATGGTGACTAGTTGTTCCATTGCATTTGAGTTTATGAATTCTAAGAACCTTTGGGCTAGAGTGTTGGAGCTTGAGTAATGTTCCCAGTCTATGTTTGGGTAGTTGAAGTCTCCCAAAATGATGGTATTTGGAGAGACATTCATACTCTCCAGTGTCTTCAGGAAGGCTGTGTGGGGTTCCTGAGTTTGAGAGGGTGGTCTGTAGCATGCTACAAACTGTAAAGCGGTTTTGCCTATGGTTAGTTGCACCTGGATAGTCTCCGATGCTTCGTGCGTTGCCACTAACCTGGAGGTGTGGGTAACTTTGATGAAAATGGATACACCCCCTCCTTTTGTGGTTCTGTCCAAGTTTTGGGGCCGGAAAGCATGATATGAGGTAAAACCTGATAGTGCTGGGGTGCTCTCAGGAGCCTTGAACCAGGTTTCAGTCACTGCACAGACATCGATGTTCTCCATACTGAGAAGGGCTTGAGGCGTGCATCTTGAGGTTTAGACTTCTGGCATTGAGCAGCATTACCTTTAGTTTTTTTCCACTTGTGTTTTCTAGGGAGGTAGGTTTGTCATTTGAGCCTTGCCTAAAAAAGGCACTATGGGGGTGGCAAGAGCCTTGGCCAATATACGGAAGCCCAGGGGTGACAGGTGCAAACCATCCCTTGTGAAGCAGCGTGGCTTGTCAAGCATGTCATCCCAAGCAGACAGACACTGGATCCCCTTAGAATGACACCAGTAATTAAGCCAATTGTTAAAACTGATCATTTTGTCTTTGTACTGTGGCATCATTCTTGGTGAGGGTAAGATGCTGCTCAGGGTCAGGGTCATACCGGCCTGGGCTACATAATCAGAGAGCTCCTCTATGTCTCTTTTCATGTAGTCCAGGGAGGTACGTCTCAGGTCATTTACACCTGCATGTACACTGACTGAGTCATATTTGTACTTGCTGTGGAGTGACCTGAGTGCTTGTGTTATGTGGCAGATTCTAGCTCCCGACAGGCAGATTACTGTGACCCTCTCCTTGTTCAGTCTGGTGAGCGGGACGTCAGTGTGCCTGACTATGGAGTCACCTATTACAAGTGTGTCTGGCATGTTGTTTGGCCTTAAGGGCTGTGACTGTTTAGCACACTGACTTTGTGAACTATGTGTTGCATTTGCTATGTCTTGAGGTGGTGGTTGCTTGGGTGTCTGCTTTGGTGGCCTCTGTTGTTTTGGTAGATTTTTAATCAGCGCCTCCGAGTATGTTTTTGTGTGTTTATGTGTTTGGTTTGCAGTTGTGATAGTTCTATGTGAGACTGGGTTTGTGGTGTGCGTGGTTACCTTCTCCTCCTGACTGGTCTTGCCAGTACTGAATTGAGAGAGCTCAGCCTCCAGTTTGGCTATATAGTTGCATCTCTCGCATATATTTGTATTTATTGGGAGGAGGAGAGGGTTGTCTGTGTACATGAGGCAATTGTAACATTGCCTCAAGAGTCCCAGATTCACCAGCTGAACAGGAGGGGACACTAGCAACTGACCCTTTGACATGCTAGAAATAGTGAAAAAGATTGCTGTGTAACTGAGTCAGAAAGGACCTATAGGGAAATGGGTACTCAACAGAATTTAGGTGAATGAAGTACTTTTGTTTGTTTAAGAGTGCTTTACCTGTATACAAAATGCTTTAGGAGCAAGTGCTGAGCTTTTCAGATAGAGTATAGGCTGTTTAGATTGCAAGTAGAACAGTTCTAAGGGAAAAATTGAAGAGCAGACTTGGAGGAGCCAGAAAAAGTTTAACTTTGTTTAACCGGCGCTGCGCTATGCGCAAAGCCGTGCAAACGCGGATTTTAAGCAGTGAACTACAAAAGAGCTAGGAATGGTCCAAAACAACCAATTACTAACAGCTTCTTGTGCTGAGGTCACTTCCCCCAAGGATAGGTAGGCTGCTCAAGGCTCCCCACTCCCACTGGTGAGCAAAGAAACTTCCTTTTATCCAAGTAAGGTAATGGACAACACAGGAACTACACCACAGCCCAGAATACAGCAATGCCTGTATACTGGTCTAAACTAGTCGAAAAAGGCGGGAAAACAAGGATTATTTTTTTGTTTTTTTTTGTTTTTTTTGCAGAAATACACAGAAAATGCAGAGACAGTGATAAATTAGTTACACAGGCTAGCACACTTTAGTGGGCAGCCTCCACAGTTCAATTAAACAAACAAACAAGCAAACTTCTGGCTAAATTCGACTAAATGTAACTTTAAGTGCAATTTTTAAAATAAATGCAGTAATCAGTAAAAAAACAGTTCAGGCTAGTTTAAAGTAAGCAGCAGAAGCTATTTTCAGTGAAAAAAAAGCAAAGATACTTAAATCCATAAAGTAGTCACTTTTTCGAGTTCTTTGCTGCTAGGACCACTCTGTAAACCCACGTGGAGCTTGTCTGAGCAGTATAGCCAGAAAATAATGCCCAGAGGCAGATTTTTAGCAGTGAACTACAAAAGAGCTAGGAATGGTCCCAAACAACCAATTACTAACAGCTTCTTGTGCTGAGGTCACTTCCCCCAAGGATAGGTAGGCTGCTCAAGGCTCCCCACTCCCACTGGTGAGCAAAGAAACTTCCTTTTATCCAAGTAAGGTAATGGACAACACAGGAACTACACCACAGCCCAGAATACAGCAATGCCTGTATACTGGTCTAAACTAGTCGAAAAAGGCGGGAAAACAAGGATTATTTTTTTGTTTTATTTTGTTTTTTTTGCAGAAATACACAGAAAATGCAGAGACAGTGATAAATTAGTTACACAGGCTAGCACACTTTAGTGGGCAGTCTCCACAGTTCAATTAAACAAACAAACAAGCAAACTTTCGACTAAATTCGACTAAATGTAACTTTAAGTGCAATTTTTAAAATAAATGCAGTAATCAGTAAAAAAACAGTTCAGGCTAGTTTAAAGTAAGCAGCAGAAGCTATTTTCAGTTTAAAAAAAGCAAAGATACTTAAATCCAGAAAGTAGTCGCTTTTTCGAGTTCCTTGCTGCTAGGACCACTCTGTAAACCCACGTGGAGCTTGTCAGAGCAGTATAGCCAGAAAAAAATGCCCAGAGGTGGATTTTAAGCAGTGAACTACAAAAGAGCTAGGAATGGTCCCAAACAACCAATTACTAACAGCTTCTTGTGCTGAGGTCACTTCCCCCAAGGATAGGTAGGCTGCTCAAGGCTCCCCACTCCCACTGGTGAGCAAAGAAACTTCCTTTTATCCAAGTAAGGTAATGGACAACACAGGAACTACACCACAGCCCAGAATACAGCAATGCCTGTATACTGGTCTAAACTAGTCGAAAAAGGCGGGAAAACAAGGATTATTTTTTTGTTTTTGCAGAAATACACAGAAAATGCAGAGACAGTGATAAATTAGTTACACAGGCTAGCACACTTTAGTGGGCAGTCTCCACAGTTCAATTAAACAAACAAACAAGCAAACTTTCGACTAAATTCGACTAAATGTAACTTTAAGTGCAATTTTAAAATAAATGCAGTAATCAGTAAAAAAACAGTTCAGGCTAGTTTAAAGTAAGCAGCAGAAGCTATTTTCAGTTTAAAAAAAGCAAAGATACTTAAATCCAGAAGGTAGTCGCTTTTTCGAGTTTCTTGCTGCTAGGACCACTCTGTAAACCCACGTGGAGCTTGTCTTAGCAGTATAGCCAAAAAAAATGCCCAGAGGCGGATTATAAGCAGTGAACTACAAAAGAGCTAGGAATGGTCCCAAACAACCAATTACTACAGCTTCTTGTGGTGAGGTCACTTCCCCCAAGGACAGGTAGGCTGCTCAAGGCTCCCCACTCCCACTGGTGAGCAAAGAATCTTCCTTTTATCCAAGGAAGGTAATGGAAAACACAGGAACTACACCACCGCCCAGAATACAGCAATGCCTGTATACTGGTCTAAACTAGTCGAGGAAGGCGGGAAAACAAGGATTATTTTTTTGTTTTTTTTGCAGAAATACACAGAAAATGCAGAGACAGTTATATATATATATATATATATATATATATATATATATATATATATATATATAATTTCCATATTTATGTATCTTCATACATATTTATCTGTATATGTATATATAAAAAAACCTGAGTGATTCGAGAGAGCCTTTTCCCTACTGTTGAATGACTCTACTGCATGATATGTTTGAAAAAGCATTTGAAGTTTCTACAGCTCAAATGGTGTAGTGATACATTACTCTGACTGTAGTGTAGAGAGTCCTAGGTTTGAGACCTGGCAAGGATGATTATTTTGTTGCTAGGCAAAACAGTGGCTGATGGAGACAGAGTGATTAAAGCAGTTTTAAGCAGCTTTAAGCGGGTTTGTGGGAGGCTAAGTGATGCCAACTTATGGTTAAACCTACAGATGCTTAATCCGTTTTGGCTTCACTTAGCATCGTGCAAACTCGCTTATTCCCACTTACTTCCACTTACACCCGCACTAATTGCTATAAAAGAAAAGAAAAAGGGTTATTGGAAAGCGGTGAGAAAGGGGCACGCAGTGGGAAAACAATATGACAGGTAGCTAGGCATGTGCAGGATAGGTGTAAGGAAGGTCCATAGCTGTACATTTCTTAGATTGCAACATCTGTGCATTTGTACACGATTTGGAGATGAATTTGGACACTCAAATCACAGGGAGAGGGGGAGGACAACAGAAATGTGTTGTCAAGCCAATTGGACCAGATTACTTGTGTCCATTGGACACCTGTGCAAAATGGAGAGCTATGTATTAGGCAATAATATTTTGGGGAACAGATGCCCTTTTTTTCTTTGTTAAGGTGAGAGTGGGATGTTGGGGAAGGATTGTAGGTACATCTGGGGATGCAGGTTGGGTAGGGAGACAGACAAGTCAGACAGGACAGCTGACAGGGGCAGTGTATGACATGTGGGGAGTAAACACCTTGGACGAGGAGGGTGTTTGGGAATCATAGGCCCATGAACCCCCATATAGATACAGTGGGACTGACATCCCAACCTGTGGCCAGTCACAACTGTACCTTCACAGCCCCTATGGGGCTATTGGCCTGTACCTCACATACATATATCTCAAACAGTAGAGGCCCCCAGACCAATCCTTGGGGGACACCATTGTGGATGAATGTGCTATTAGAGATGGGTTCTACTACTTTGACTGAGTGGCTACTATCATTGGCCAGTTAGCTACCCATCTGGTAACCTACAGTTTGGTGCCTAGCTGTGTAGGCTTATGTATTCTGTCCACCTGGGGATTAGTGTGAGAGAACTAGAGCTAGGTGAAGGTAGGCATTGTTCACCATCTTCCCCTCATCCCTGTGTTTGTTGACTACTACAGGGAGGCCAATCAGGTTTCACAGGCCTGACAATAGCATGGTGTGTGGACCCAGCCATTTTGATGTTGCCGATGTCCCTGTTCATAATGTCCTCAATATCAGCTCCCATGCCCTTGCAGAGCAGGCTAGTTAGGCTGATGTGCATCATACTGGCTGGGTTGGTGGATTGCTCCACCTTCATGTATGGGGATGACAGTGGCTGCCCTCTGTGTAGGTGGGATGACACCGGTGCTCACGCTGTGGTTGACTACAGTGCAGAATGGATCTGACGGCCCATGTCTGTGTTCATGTGGGATGCAGCCAAGGATGGTAGCATGACCATGGAGACCTCTGTGTTTTGCCTTTGAGAGGGCATTACGGACCTGCTTCCTGATGATGAGGGGAGGTGGGCAGGTGCTGTACATACACATGTGTACCACTGGGGTGACAGGGGTGTGGTGTTTACACTTCACCTGTCTGCAGCCGGTTGCCTATATCTATGACATATGTGCATGTGGTGTTATTAACTACCACTAAAGAGCAGATTTGTGTGTTGCCTCTAGAATTGCAGACACATGTGTGGAAGGTCTAGCAATTTGCCTTGGTGAATGTGTCTGATTTGCACTCAAAGACAGCCTTAGGCTACATCACCTGAGCCATTATTTGCTTGTACAGACCAAGGTGACATTGCTCCGATGAGGCACCTGTTCCTTCTTGGGCCATCCAGCAATTATATCCAATTATTATGGTATTTGTGTATTGCTGCCATCCACCACAGGCATTTACCCTACCTTGAGAGGGATGATGTTGTTCTGTCAGGTAGTGCTGAGTCCATACAGCTATGTGGGTGCCCACATAGTATTGTAATGTGGACCTGGACACTGCTGCTATTTCCAACAAATGGGACATTGGCTGTACAGCTACTTCTACCTACCCTGAGGGGATTTATAGTCATTTGTGTTCAGTTCATTCTGTTTGACACTGTAAAGGGGAGGGGAGCAGGGGAGATGGTGACCTGAACAGTGATGGCTATGTGGTCAGATATTACCAAGGAGGATGGCACTGTAGGAGTGCTACAGTGGCTACTCATGTTGGTTGGGACCGGGTACATGAGAGTCCCACCTGTCATAGGAATGCTGACCGGATGATCCACTGCATTGCCATTGACAAAATCAAGGAATCTATGTGCATCCATGTTCCGGTGGCATAGGTCAGACACACTATTGTTGGTATTTGAACTCACCCAGGAGTAGGGTCCCAATAGGCGTGGTGTGTCCATAGTCATGTTTGGAGGCCTGTAGCTAGCTATGAATACAGTAGGTATTTTGTCAACTGTTAACTGCACTTGGGATGTCACCCATGTGACATACTATTTGTCCAGCCTGGAGGTGTATATGTGTATGCTAATGCTCAACACTCCACCTCCTGTGGCTTTGCAGGCCACTATTTGGGATCTACACATATGATGGGATGAGTGACCTGGCAAGGTTGGTGTGCTGTCCACAGCTAGAAAGCAGGTGTCAGTGACTGCACAAATGTCAGCATCCTACAGGACAAGGTATGCTTGCATTGACATGGCTGTCATGGTAAGACACCTAGCTCCTGTTAGAGCAAGACATCTGCACAAAGGCACACATCACTGGTGGGCAAAGGCCAGTAAATAGTGTCACTTTATGAATCTAGCTGAAACACACTTATTTGCCAGCAAAGACGGTGTCACATTCACATGTGTACTCTGCAGAATATGACATCTGACAATTAAATGTATGCTAATTTGTTATGACTTCAGTCTTTAATGGGTTGCCAGTGATGTGCCAGACAATACTCAACTGTCTGAGGCACTGACAACAAATATGAGGTAGACATGTGGTCAGTCTGCAAAACTCTGGACAGTTGTCAGGTATGGGGTCGGTATATCACATACAGTTCAACACACATATCTGTACCCGTTATGTAGTATGCACTTACCCTATGTACATCTCTTACATTTGTAAGATAAGCATATGTATCATAGTAGCATTCACATGTGACATATGAGTAATTACAACATTCTATGTAGCTGGCCTAGCAGTGACACAGTATTGGACAACAGAGACTCCAGTAGTAGTCATACATGAGCTGACCTTTACTGGGGTGACTTAGGGGTCAGAGATGTGCTCCATGTCAATGCAGGCAGGGCAAGCAGTAATGGCCATAGGTGCTGGACAGCAGCATGTGAGTCCAGCAGGTCTTGTTGTTGTCTAGTGTTTAATGTCCCATTTGACATCATTGCATCCCCCTTCTGCATTCCATTGCATGCTTACATGATTGACATACCTGTTATAGTGGTCAGAGGTTCCCTCACAACAATGCAAATGGTTAGGTTTGTGTAGTTGCAGTCTGTCTTTGTGTATATGGACTGAGACCTGTGTTGCATAGGCAGCATCTGATACTGCTCATGGGCAGGTGATGGCCTGTGCACCAATCAGTGTCTCCCACTTGCTACCTTCATCCAGAGCAGCTGTGCTGTTTTTCCATTTACCAATGTCATAGCAACACAGTGCTATAATTCCAGCCTTCATGTGCACCTTGCCCCTTTTTCTTCCCTGTGTGGAAGACATTATGGAGGTGTGGGGGGCTACATCATCATAGACAGTAGGTGAAAATACCTCTCAGAAGTGGACATGTGGAGACAGCCCAGCAACATGGGGAGCAAAGCTCCAGAATTGGGTACAGATTGTAAGTCAGTAGTGCTGTTATACACACAGAGGGTTGTTAATTTAACAGGGTTCATCTGGACATGCATTTTCTGTGTGACCTGATGTCTGACAATGATAAGTTTCTGACATACCTCTAAACTGTCCTGATGTCCACACACTGCCCAGGGGTTGACCTGTTATGTTTGGTCTGTTCCTCAGACAACATCTATTTTTGTGGAAGCAGTAGGATATTGTGAGGATTGTAGTCAGAGTAACTGCTGACATCCACTGGTGTTTCAGACATCATCTCCTTCAGGGATGTTATGTTACAACAATGCCTGTGACACTGTTAACTGTTTCAATTTGTAACACCATTATGTGAGATATGTCCCTATTTCCGGCCCCCTGTCCCCCAAGTATGTCATGCTTTGTCCAGATGTCTTGCTGTAAGGGGGTCAGAGGTATGTGATATCATTATTTAGTGACTGCAGTCAAGGTATCACCCCATTGACCTAGCAGACTCATGGCAGTGGTATTTGGCAGTGCCCATGAATATAGTCTCACACCTTGGACATTCTGTGGAAATCTGTACATATGAGAGTTATGTATGTCTGGCCATTGTGAACAGACTGCCAAGATTGTGTAGCAGTGTTGAGTGTAGATGTTTGGCTGGGTAGGGAGAGTAGCAGATGTGAGTGTCACAGATCCTTTTTCTATCTGACTGTGCATGTTGTTATGGCTGCTGGTGGTCTATCAGGTGTGTATGTTTGTTTGGGCAGACTGAGAAAGGTCCTCTAACACCTCAGGATTCCCAGTACACTGTGAGTTGGGCCAGTATCTGTAAGTGCATTGTGTGACTGCGAATCAGGATATGTTCGTTCAAACAGTCGCTCTACTCTACAGTTCATTTGGGGTACTGGTATGTTGCTGTGACTGTGGTGCAAATGGTTGTGGGTGGACATTTATACACCACTATCTGCTTTTCCCTACAGTTCCATCCAGGTTGTGCTTGATATATTTGGATATACATGGGTAATTGTTCAGAGCTGATTTGGGTTAGTGTCATGTTGGTCTTACTGTTGTTCAGAAGGTGCTGGGTGACATGGTTGGTGGCTGTCACGCGTTTTTCCATTCTGTTACATGACTGTGGTCATACCTCTCCACTGTCAAGATGTCTAGACACTGGGATGTCTAGACACTGGGATGATGTCAGCATTGACATCAGTAAATTTTGACATTTATTTGTGTTTCAGACCTGGAATCTGTCTGGCATTGTATGTTAAAGCACACCATGCCACTCTAGCAGGCTTCTACTCGTATGACAGCCATATTTCAAAAATGTCACTATTGTTTGCCCTTTATCCCCCACCCCCTCCATTTCCGGGCTTTTTGCAGATTTGTTACAGTAAGTGGTTGGTTATCTATCTATATATCTCTGTATATAATGCAATGTATATATATTAAATGTATATAACAGTACTATGGATATATAATTCCCCCTTATGTTGAATGACTGTTGTGCATGGTATGTTTGTAAAAACATTACAAATTCCTAGAGCTCTGATTGTAAGGAGGTATATTGCTGTGATTGTTGTGCAGAGGGTCCTGGGTTCCAGACTAGGAAGTGGTTACTTTTTTCATTAATGACCAGAACAAATGATATGTTTGTAAAAGTGTTGCAGTTTCCCACAGCTCAGATAGTGTAGTGGTACTTTGCTCTGATTGTAGTGCACAGCATTCTGGGTTTGAGACTTGGCAGGGCTGATTATTTTGTTGCTGGGCAAAACAACGGCTGATGGAGACAAGAGTGATTAAGGCACTTTTAAGCAGTTTTAAGTGGGTTTGCATGGTTTTGTACAGTGCTAAGCATTGTTAAGAGTTCGTTAAATAAATCATCTTAGCTTTACTTAGCACCGCTTACTCCTGCTTACACCAGCGCTAATTTTCTTTAAAAAAAAGAAAAAGAAAATTCCTCACTTTTCATTTTAAATAAATATCAGGATAATGGCTTCATTTAGTAGGTGTATATGATTTACTTTACATGACATCCTTCCATGTGCTTTCATTACATTAGCAAGGAGTGTGACTATACTGTATGGGACACTTGTGTATATATAGGTGATTTCACATGTTACATACACTCACACTTTCAGTTTACACCAGCTACACAACACTGGTTGACAAAAAACAGTTACTACATACTTTAAGTTTTAAAAAAGAATTTTAACACTGCTTTCCCATGTAAAAATAACTTTCCTCTTTTGGTGCTCAAACTGTGAACACCCGCATGTAAAGCTGAGACTCTAACCACTACACTATCTCAGTTTCAAACTTTCAGCTGTATATTTCCACTTATCTCCTATGGGATGTTTAAGCAATGCTAAGCGGAGGGCCATAGCGCACACACCCACTTAGCTACACTTAAACATTCCTTAGCATGTAAAAAAAAGATTTATTATATTATTATTATTATTATATTATTATGTTATATAGTGGGTATTGAGGTTTTCTGACAAGTCATTGAGGACTGCAGTCAGGAAACAATGGCATACTTTTGACTTTCAGGCTTCTATCCTTCAGAAATTCAAGCCAATGCATATCCTGTTTTCTATCAACTTTCTAAGTTTGTGAGGGCTATATGTAATCAGTGTCCCTATGTTAGTGCTTTGTCCCCCCATTATTTGTACGTTTATCCACATTGATTGCTGTCAGGGAATAATGGCATACATTTGACTTTCAGACTTCTATCCTTCGGACATTTCTGCTAATGCAGGACCTGTTTTCTATCAACTTTCTAAGTGTGCAAGGGCAATATTTAAGAAGTGTCCCTTTTTAGGACTTTTCCCCCCATTAATTATGCCTTTGTCCACATTTCCTGTATTAGCAGGTTGTGAGGTATTGTACGGCACTTTTACAATGCAGGGGGTGTGTCACAAAACCTATCAAATGCCCCCTGCATTGCTTGCCTGCTCCTGTATATATTTCAGTGTCCACGGACACTGAAATGATTATTTATTTCATTTCAGTGTCCACAGACTGAAATACCGGCATAATATTAGAGAAATTCTCTAATATTATGCTGGATTCTGCCCCCTGCACTCATTCATACTTCTTGTCCATTTAGCCTGCACAGCAGAGTGCCTTCATGAATATGCACTGCATGCTGCTGTGGCTACATGTATACAAACCACTCCATGCAGGAATAGCACTGCTCCTGCATGGAGTTTATTGAATCCCAGGGACTGTGTATTTTCAATGGGACTTTTTGTCAAACGTTCATGTAACTTCACCAAGTATGTACAACTGCTTATCATATTTAGTAAGTCGATGCAGAGGGTTTGGCATCCTGCTTAAGGGGCTTTCCCTCCACTTCACCTAGAACTGCTATTTTTTTCTTTTCTGCAATCTTTGTTTCATGTAGTCCAGTTTTTATAGATTGGAGAATCACTGAAAATGAACTCAATTAATGATGTTGCAACCATTATAGTCCAGTGAAAATTGTGGTTTGACAAAAAAGTTTAAAAAGTGTAACTATTATATATCCATATTGACTAAATGTGTGCAAAACTTATGTCTAAAAAAATAAGTCCATGTCTGATATGGTGAAGCCTCAAACTAGAAAACAATTAATGGTTTTGCTAGAACTAACTGGCTGTTAGAGGTGTTTTGTACTTAATTTTGTAAACACTGCAATATCACTAACAAATCTTCTGGAAAAATCATGTAGACATCAAGTGGAACTATACAAACTAAAATTAATTTGACATAAAAAACAAATCTTATGGGAACAACCTGTTTTTAATGAAACTGATAACCTTTTGCATTTTATGTTGACGTGCCTGTGAACTACATTTTTAAAATAAGCATCTTATTATAAGCATGGACTACTTCCAAGAGATCAGGAACATAATGTTAGAAAAATATGTATTTAAATATATGTGAAATGCTAGTTTAAAAGCAAGGTAGTTTATAATGCATTTTATTCTATTAATCATATAACAGAAGGGATAAATTCATGTGTAAATGCAAGTAGCTTCTGAAACTGCAGTGTGCTTTGACCCCTGACCCTGGCAGCTGCCAGCTCAGCAAGCTTAATTTTTATGCTTTTCATAAGTGATTATCTGCTGGGTCAGGAAATTAAATGTGTAAATCTTCCGCTCCTTCCTGATGAGATAACTTGTCCTTGTAAATAATTAAATCTTCCTTTCCTGATGGAGTAACTTGCCCTTGTAAGATAAAAACACAGCTGGTGGGAAAGTGAAACAGTGAACAAAGAGGTGAATTTAAAGACTGAATCTGCTATTGTATTCGAACTGATATGAGACCTTTAAGAAGTAACTTTAGAGAAAGACTTTATGACTGACCAGCTGGATAGCAAGGCCGTATTGTATCTAAAGGAAAAGTTTTTTAAAATGTACTGCATCAGCATTATTAGATGAATAGAATACTGTTAGTAAAAGTGATGTAGATGCCTTGTGACTAACCACATCAGTAAGGTGGGCATAACTTGAATGCAAACACTATAAAATATTCTGTACTTCCTGCATCATGTTAGACAAAATTCTGTACTTGTATGGTTTTTTGCCTCCTGGTGTACACTAGTAAACTTTTGAATCTGAACCTCCTGTGTATTGAATTATTAATTTTATTTAACACATAGTAAAACAAAAAGAGCATCTAGCTATTTCACAAGTGAATGACAAATGCAAATACCCTAAAAAGTCACTTCTGTGTTTGAGTAATCTTAGTGCTGTATCAATCAATCACATCTTATCTCATTGGCAGTACTAAAAATGAAAATGTTTATTTTGCAGAATGGTAAAAAGAAAAAAAACAGTAAAGAAATTGCATTAATTTAAAATACTTTATTTCATTCTAACATTGAAGCCACAAAATTGGCTATAATGAAAATATATTGCATTACATGCATCATTGTATCCTTTGTGAAGTCATCTACACCAGGGAACTACCATATTGACAATATTCCCCTAACAGTTGAACCAGTTATTCCACATTTGGGAACTCATGGAAAATGACCTAACTTTTGACCAATATGTATGCATTGTTGTAAGAAAGTCCTCAATATTGCCCAGCTTATAAAAAAATGGATTGTGTCTAGATCTGAGGATGTCATTGCCCCTTTACTCAGTCCCCATTAGATCAGTCATTGAATATAATGTTGCCTTTGGGAAGTATCTTTCCAGATACGTGCAACAACTGGAGTACCTTATAAAAAGAATACAAAGCCTAAACAACATATCCTACATAGATCAACTCAGATCTCTATCACTATACCCGGTATCCTATATACTGCTAAGAGGTCACTTATCCCAATGTATCTCCTGACCCAATACTGATGGATTTACTGCACATCAGTGAGTCAAATTACATCAGAAATACTTGCTCTGGGGATCTGAACCTCTTTTGCAACATCAACAGAATGGTTTGGAGGGAAAGGTATAGCTTGCAAATGATACCACAGCTCTGGAACAGAGTCCCCATCTACATAAAACAAAGTTCATCCCTGTCCACATTCAAGCAAAACTTGGATCTATGGATGGGAGACAGAAAATTTACCCCAGGACTGTATCATGTACTACTAATGGACAGATGCTATTCCTAAATGCTTTATTCCATGCATGTATCCCCTCAAATTATTTATGGTATGATCCCAGTTATTCTCATTAGGGGTAATATATAATTATTGACCATGGGTTGGGTAAGGCTATTCTATAACCAAACAGAAAATATTTCAAGCACAAAAAGAGAGAATGGCTGGGGTTGAAAGGGCCTGCTCCTCCCTTTCTACACTGCTGTTAATATATTGAATTATTTATTTACTTTTCCTTGTAATTACCTATGAACCTATATCTAGTGCAAACTGTCAGTATTAAAAATATGTATAGGTTCCAGAACAGGTTCTAGAACTGTAGATTGCTCATCCAGAGCCTGTTGTCACTCCCTCCCTACTATCTGGCACACATCGGTTAACTAGCAAAAAAAAAAAAATCTATTTCCCTGTTAGTGCTCCTTAAGAAGTGAGGTCCATTTTCCCTTTTCTTCAGTCTGTGGTCCTGAACTTAAAAAAAGGTCTGTGGTCTGCAATCTGTTCAGTGGTCCATTTTCCAATTATCCTAAAAAAAAAAAAAAGGCTCTTTCTTTACAAAAATACTGTTTGCTGGTAAGCAGACATGCTAAAATGCTTCAGCCTTGATCACAAGTGCTGTATTGGCATTTGTGCCAGTAATGCTTTCTGACCAGTCAGAATCTCCCAGTCGAATGCCCTAACACTTAGTATCCAGGGTGACTGTCCCCTTTGCTCCAACTTTGCTAAGTTACTTATAGGCTGATTACATCATTTAACAATATGCATGTGTTGTATATGTTGATTATATTATCATATCAAAAGTAAATAAATCCCATTATGATTATAATATGAAAAAAATTGCTATTGACTTTTATAGAAAATACATCTGATACAATGAAATAGTCCTAATAGGGGGTATGTGAAGAAATTATCGCAACAGTGCTACCAGTGCTTCACTGCTATATATTAGTAGCACCCCATGCTAGAAAACTATTCAGAGATGTAAAAGACTCACACTGAATGAAAGTTCATAAACAACTCATTCACAAGACACTTAAGTCACTTAATGCTGTTATACACAAACACATGCACATTCTCAAGCTCATACAGACACACACGCACACAAATGCACATGCACGCATGCACACTCTTTGACACACATACACAGTCATAAAGACACATGGAGAATTATAAACACATAATCTGATAAAGTCAGAATCATGCTTCTATAAGCACATATAAACATACACACACACACACACACACACACACACACACACACACACACACACACACACACACACACACACACACACACACACACACACACACACACAAGCGCACGCACGCATGAACACACACTCTTCAACATAGATACACAGTTGCACAGATACCTGGTGAGTCATAAACACATAAGCTGATAAAATCACATTAAAGCTCCTATAAGCACACAAAGACATGCACACAAATGCACAGATGCACTGCTTCTAGGTACTTACCTGTTGCAGTGATAACAAACCCATCATAAGAAACAATGTGTGTGTTCACCAGCAAACTACCACATTCACTCCTCACTGCTCTTCTTTGAAATACCATAGAGCAACTTTTCTTTGAATCACTTTACAACATTGCTTCTTTCCTGCTATATGGCTTTGGGGCAGAATAAATGGATAATTTGGATTCTCCACACCTCCAGACAACTGCATTTGGATCCGATATTATCAAACACTACTTGATGGGCTGTTCACACCGCAGTCTTTGAATTATTCCCTCATGATGCACTGTGCAGTCTCGTTAGAAATAAGTTTGTGCAGTCTGTTATGTGTTTCTGGATATACCCCAGAATATAAGTAGTAAAAAACAAATGGACAAACAAATAAATAAACATTTTACAAAGCATACGACAAACACACAGTACCACAAACCAAATCACAAAACCCTAGTACAAGGCAGTATAATGTAAAAAAAAAAAAGCATCCCTTTCACTTGATGGGAATAATTAGTGAACTCACCAAATTTAATAAAGCTATCATCCACAACATTAGCGCATAAATTGTCAATCTAAACAGTCATACAACTAACTTCATTAAATCTAAAACACCAATAAAAGCACAAAAATAACAATTTCAATATGAGGACACAAACAAAACCAGCACCTATGCAACAACACAGAAACTTAAAACAACCATACTCAACGACCTACCACAAAAATGACACCTAACAACTACTAAGTAAATACTTTTTACAAATGCATAAAACAACTCTAAATGTATGACAAAATGATAAAGATGAAAATAAGTCAAAGGAAACAACTAAGGATTGTCCACTCTGTGGAATGGTGTGACCCACTTGACCTGGAAATAACTATTGACCCAGGTGCTGGAGAAGCCAATATGGGTGGTGGGAGTTGGGAATGAATGAGTGACACTGGCTCAGCCATCCTGGGATGCAGTTTGGCCGATGGCAATGACAACCCCAAGTACGTGCACAGTATGTATTATATGGTTGGAAACACATGCTTGGTTCTGTCCAGCTGCACCCTTGTGGTAGCCTGCATGGTGTGTGTGTAGAAACAAGTATGCTAACAGAAGAAGGCATTATAGGCTTGTGTGTAGAAACAAGTATGCTAACAGAAGAAGGCATTGTAGGCTTGTGTGCAGAAACAAGTATGCTAACAGAAGAAGGCATTGTAGGCTTGTATGCAGAAACAAGTATGCTAACAGAAGAAGGCATTGTTGGCTTGTGTGCAGAAACAAGTATGCTAACAGAAGAAGGCATTGTAGGCTTGTGTGCAGAAACAAGTATGCTAGCAGAAGAAGGCATTGTTGGCTTGTGTGCAGAAACAAGTATGCTAACAGAAGAAGGCATTGTAGGCTTGTGTGCAGAAACAAGTATGCTAACAGAAGAAGGCATTGTAGGCTTGTATGCAGAAACAAGTATGCTAACAGAAGAAGGCATTGTAGGCTTGTATGCAGAAACAAGTATGCTAACAGAAGAAGACATTGTAGGCTTGTATGCAGAAACAAGTATGCTAACAGAAGAAGGCATTGTAGGCTTGTATGCAGAAACAAGTATGCTAACAGAAGAAGGCATTGTAGGCTTTTACATCATTAAGCATACACCTCAGCTACTGCAGGCAGGTTTAAGGTAAAAAGAAAATTCTCTTGCGACTACACGGATGACAGCCACTACCAGAACCCTGTCTCTAACACTTAAACTTCTACCAGGGTCCTAACCCTTAGCACAGTATGCCCCTCCATAACTCTGAAGTCCCTGACCACTCTGTAAACCTAAAACTCTACTCCCCTTCCTTGTAACCTAAAGTCCCTGATTATTTCCTAATCCTAAAATTTTAATCCTGCTCCCTAATCCTGAACTCCCCTCCCTAAACCTAAAACTTCCTTCCTGCTCGATAAACCTAAAGTTCCTGATCACTACCCAGCCCTAAACCCCAGTCTCATTCCATAATCCTTAAGCTATCCCCCCAAACCTAAAGCCCACTCCTGATCTCTGTCTCAAATCAACAGCTATGTTCCCAACACTCCCCATGGCTATCACGCTAACCTTGCCTGAACTTGATTACTGTGTTCAAGCAAGACGTGTCAGCTCACTCTCTCTGCACAGCTGCTACATTTCATATGAACATGTAATCAGGTTTGTGTGTGAGCTAGAAGACACATGCATCCCAGGCTGCAGGAGCTTGCAGTAGACCTGAAAATAACAGTAGGCAAAAAACAGTCATACCTAAAAAGTAAGAAAAATAAATAAAAAAAAGGACAGATCAGGGGAACAAACATTGCTAAAATGACCATTCTTAATTATGTAACAAATTAAGGAGAACTGCAGCACAGAACAACCAAAAAGGAACAAGAAAAAAAAGAACAAAATGGTCATCAAACAGCAACCATAACAATTTCACAGAAACATGAAAAAAAAGAAATTCAAAAACGCAAGCAAAGGAACAAAGAAGCCTCCTATAAAAAGACTTTAACAAAGCAATTCCACATTCATAAATACATAATACAGAGAATGCCCACCACTAGTATAGTACCACTGTAGCTCACAGCATGTTTTGAATGACTACCTTATATTGCACTGAGCAATCTTTCTAGAAACAGGATTGTGCACTGTGTTGTATATAACCTAGATCAATGGACAGATGGCCGTAAATTCACTACTGGGGTAGTGCCCATGTCCCTCCTGGACGGAGGAAGTTAGTATTAACTACCACAGACCCTTACTTCTGCAAACTTCACTAACCTAACCACTGACAATTGGGGCAACGCTGGATAAATATGGCTAGGCTCGAGAGCCATTAGCCTAGTAACCATCTGTGAACCTATAAACCTATAAATAGTGCTATTGTACTCTGCACTCATCAGGCCCATAATCAAGTACAGTGCTCCCTTCTGCATGTACATAAACAAACATTTACACCAACTGGAGTGACCCCAGAGGTTTCTCACTAAAAATACAAAGCATAAGAGACATGTCTTATGCAGACAAGCTAAAGGCCCTATCTCTTTACTCTGTTTCATATCGTTTAGTGAGAGGAGATTTATGCCTGTCTACAAGGCATTATCTGATCCAGCCCTGATGAAAATATTACATATTCACAAGACAAATTATACAAGGGTTACGCATTCCATGGACCTGAACCTTATTTCTGTCTCTAACAGAACTTCCTGGAGAGACGGATTTGTATTTCAAAGGCTACCTCATCTTATGGAATAAACTTCCCATGTTCATAAAATGAAGCCCATCTCTCATTCTCTTCAAAAATAATTTGGATAAATTGATGGGGAGCCATAAATTCACTCCTAGGGTATTGCCCATGTCCCTTATGGACAGAGGCAGTCAGTAAAATGACTCAGGGCTCCAAAACCCAAAGACCCAACATCCTGACACTACCCCATCCCATATCTGGGGAATTAAGATAGAATACTGTCATATCCTGGGTATTATTGGCTAAGCTTGTAAGGGTTCTTGTGTCATTAGCCTAGCAATCAACTATGAACCTATGAAATGTTTTTGTCATCCTGTAACAATACTATATTTTACATACCCCGCGTTTCCAAGTTCATCTTGTTGTAGCTGATAGAAGATTAAAAGATATATTAAATTCTTATCCCTGAAAATATATGCTGGGTATGCTGGAAAGTGAAGGACCATTTCTAAGGAAGACCAGGTAATCTGAATATAACAGCTTTACATTGGCAACAGGAAGTTTCTTATTGTGTGAATTGAAGTTATATTGTGTAAATACTAATTGCACAAGGCTTTAGCCTTTAGTCGCACCTACTGTTTGTGTACGTGGAGATTACCTTGTGAAGTTTGACTGTAAATGCTATGTATAGATAAATTGTCACCTTAAAACAGGCTGACATAAGAATACTGAATAGGTGAAGCTGGTTTGTGAGTAGTGATTTAAAGTGTCAAAGACCCTGTTTACTTAAACAAAAACCGTATGTCTTACTTTGCCTTTTGTCTTGTGGCAAAGGAAGTATTAATTATCAGTATCAATGGCCTGATTATGAAGGGACAGGTCAGTTTTAGAAATGCTAAGAATGGAGATGTAGAGACCTAGATCAAGAAACACCACATGTAAGGTTGGTGTTTGATGATGGAAAGATATAGATCAAGAAATGCCAAGTGTAAGGTTGGCGTTTGGAGATCTAGAGACCTAGAGCAAGAAACACCAGATGTAAGGTTGGTATTTGGAGATGTAGAGATCTAGATCAAGAAACATCAAGTGTAAGCTAGGTGTTTAGAGGTGCAGAGATCTAGATCAAGAAATGTCAAGTGTAAGGTTGATATTTGGAGATGTAGAGACCTAGATCAAAAAACTCCAAGTGTATGGTTCTGAAATATTTGTTGACATTCTAGTAATGCAGAATATATGATGTATAATGACTGGAATTACCAGATAAGTACATTCTGTAGTAGTTGATGGTAATGATGTTAAGGTTACCCTAATTTATTTGGCTACAAAACAACATTCATGTGACAAAAGGCAGAATTAGCTAATATAGAAGTGGATAGTATGTAGTTTTATTATTTTTTTCATCCTTTATTGACATTAGTCCAACTAGGCTAGTAGCCTCTTTCATCGGAGATGTGAGGTGTTATTTTTACAACTAAGGGAAATTTGGTCAGGGCATTAGGGGATTTCCCCTACTTTTTGGAGCTGCTTGATGGTGCTGGAGGGCTTTTACAGCAGCAAGGAGAGGCCTAAGGGAATGAGCAGCATGGAGGAGAAAAAAAGCTATGGAGATTTTGTAGATGGAAACTGAGACTTTGGAGAAAAATGTATTTGATGTGGAGCTTTAGAATGTAAACAAAGATCGCTGCATGGTGGATGCTACAAATGAGCAATGTTTAGCTGTCACCGTGGAGAAAGAAGTAGGCAAGTGTGTTGAAATAGTACAGATTAACAGAACTGGTGCCAGCAGGGTTTGCAGATGATGCTCTGTTTTAAATAAACAAGCAGGATGACCCAGGTGACAGTTCTGCTGTTTCATTAGGTGAAATGGCAGATTACCAACCTCAGCACTTGTGAAAAAGTTATGTGGAAAAGGAACCAGAAGATGTGACAGCAGAGAATGCAGCAGTTAAAACCTATGCAGCAGTGACAAAAAGTAAGAGAGGAAAGCAGAAACAAACAGATTGTATCTGGTTTTGTGTTAGCAAAATGAAGCAACTAAAACATATGCAGCAGTGACAGTAGGCATAAAAGGAGAGCAGCAACAAACTGTAAGGAAAACTGTTTTCAAAAAGAAGAGAAGACCAACTGTGAGAATAAGAACAAAAATGATAACTGTAATAGACAGATATTATGTATGGGGGCAATTTGGAAACTGTTCTGGTCCTGGGTTTTAAAGCTCAAGAAATTTTGTATTTTGTACATATTGGGACAGAGACTTTTTGTGACTTAACATTTGAAATTGACTGACTGACAATGAAATTTCTGGAGCTGTGTAACAGAAAGAAGGAGCAATTATTTGTTTTCTGGTTGTAATTTATAATTCAAAAATGCTACTTTGCAATTTAGAACTGATGACCTGGAAGAAAACAATGTTAAAATGTATGCAGGGTTTGTGTGAAACTGTTGATAATATTGTGAAAGTTAGAAATGAGAGAAACTTATGGAATGGAGGACAGAGGCTGGAATCTGTTTTGAAATGTATGAAATACTTACCAACTGCTACTTTTGTTGTTAGTCATAGAGATATATTAAGATAGGCTGGCTGTCCTAAATCATGTTTCTTTTTTGTGGACTTTTATAATTTAATTACTTATTGTGGCAACATACAATGCAACCAGTGTGGGGATAAAGATCATACCAGCAAGAAAGTGTGTGCCTTTATGCAGATTGTGTAAAAAAAATGGACGCTTTTGGATGAATTGTCAAAAGCAAACAGTAAATAATGAAAAAGAAGGGGAAAGAGAAACAACATATATGAGGAAGAACACACAAGGGTGGAGGGAGTAAACTAGGTGAAGAAGAAACTGCAGGAGAAAAATATGGAGGTGAGGAGAAAGAGGGAGAGTGCATTCAGGAGGAAAAGTCAGGAGTAAGGTTCATAGGTAGATACTAGACTATTGGCCCTAGGGCCTATACAAGCCTAGCCAAAAATGTACCCTGGCTTTCGCCACCCAAGAAAATTATTTTTGTGTGCCCCTGTCAAGCAGAACCACAGAAGTGATCCCCGGGGTGAATTTCCTATTACCCATCCAATCATCAAGATTTTTCTTGAAGAGTGCTAATGAGGAGCATTGTTTGACATAGGTAGTCTGTTCCAGAGTATGGGAAGTCTCTGGGACAGGAATCTATCCCTCCAGCATGTTCTGTTTATTGTGGTGACAAGGTTTAGGTCCCTAGAGCGTGGAGCTCGGCGGGATTGGGATTTCTTTAAGTGGAGCATGTCCAACAGCTCTGGGTTTGACATAGCTTTGTATGTTAGGCAGAGATCACCTCTGAGTAGGCGATATGCGACGAAGTAAAGCTAGAGTTTTTTGAGATGGTCTGTGTAAGGCATCTGTTTGAGGCCAGTAATCCTCTTTGTGAGGTATTTTTGCCGCCTTTCCAGTTGCTGTAGATGTCTAGTGAGGTACATATCAAAAGGGGCGTTGTACTCTATAATGGGTCTAATGAGTGATGAGTAAAGGGGAACAATGACCTCTTTTTTTCTGGATGAGAAACCTTTTGTGATGAGGTGTGCCACGTAGAAGGATTTCCTGACCACTTTGGCGATGTGATTATCAAAGAAGAGACTACTGTCCACCTGTGTCCCAAGGTCTCTTATTACACTTTCGTTGTTAAGTAGACTACCGCCTATGTGGTAGTTCATGGGTACAGAATTTTTACCAAAGGGGATGACAGTGCACTTTTTGGCATTGAGCTTGAGATCATGTCTTTGACACCAGGCATCTGTCTCAGTGAGGCCCTTTTGTAGGATGTCCACATCGTTAGGAGTTTCAATTATGGCTCCTAGTTTGCAGTCATCTGCGAATTTAGTTAGCCAAAGACCTTCTGTGTTAGCCTGTACTTCAGAGAAGTAGATACCAAACAGGAGAGGACCCAGGACTGAACCCTGTGGTACTCCACTTGTCACTGGTCAGAAGTCTGATTTGGAGTCTGCTACTTTCACAGTGTGGGTTCTTTCAGTAAGCCAGTTGGCAACCCATCTTGTGACATAGGGATTTATACCTAGTTTAGTGAGTTTATCTATAATTCCAGCGTGGGGGATGGTGTCGAACACCTTGGCGAGATCTAGATAGGCTGTGTGAACCACCTTACCTTCATCTATGGCTTTGGTGACTACTTCAAAGAAGTCTATCAGGTTTAGGAGACATGATCTGCCTTTTACAAACCCAAACTGTGTGGGGTCCAGGGTTTGGAGATCTCCAATGTCTTTGTTTATGAGTTCTATGATGATATGTTCCATGGCTTTGCAGAAGAGGCTCGTCAGGCTAATGGGGAGGTAGTTCCCAGGGTCTGTTGTGCCCCCCCCCCTTTGTGGAGTGGGATAACTGTCGCAGTGTGCCATTCAATGGGCACAAAACCTGAGGTGATGCTATGATTGAACATGGTACTTAGGTGGGGTGCCAGTTCATTCTGTAGTTGGACTGATGACTAATATTTTTTTAAAGTTCTAGCTAGTGAAAAATCAAATTCTGAGGATCAAAGATTATTTGTATATCTATCTACAACCCTTTTTCCCCATTTCTGCACATGGGGTTGAAGAGTCATTTTAACAGTGTCAATTATTTTGAGCCAAGGCTTACAACAAAACCCAGGAAAAATATTCACTTGAGGAAAGAGTAAAAATAAGAAAAGTATAATTTAAAAATGTTTCCCCTAAACTTTAAAAAAAGAAAAGCAAGCATTTCAGAGTAATTTCAGTAAATGTGAATAATATTATTCAAATATGATGTGGATGTTATTTTGTTAGAGATTTTAAAATTCTGAAAAAGTGTAAAAAGACTGCAAACAGAAAAAATGTAGGGTGGAAATATAATAAGGAATTTAGGGAGTGAAAGTTGTTCTGGAGTGGCTGTGTTATGTAATAAAATAGTGAAAATACTTGATGCAAAGTTTGAAAGGATGGGAAGGTTAACTGTTATGGATGTGAGTTTGTAGCATTATAACATTGTATGCATATAAAACTAACAAGGAAAGAGAGAATATGTTTCATCAGATATTACAATATGTGGTAGTTACCATTAAAAGTTTAAATGCAGGGGACTTTAAGATTTAAGGGGAAAAGTAAAAAGAAAGGGAAATATATAAAATAAAAGACAGGAAGTGATAAAATATGGTAAATTAGCTGCATGGAACAGAAAGTTTGGTGCAGCAGATGTCAATATGCTTGTGACAGTTTTTTTTCAGACCATTTAGCAATATGGATGAAGGTGATAGAAGAAAGGGAGTATATTAAAATAAGAAATGGAATAAAAAAAAATAAATGTGAAAATTATGGGATGAAATTGGAGAATTGGAAGTATTGAAGTTATGGAAGCATCATACTACAAAAACTGGTCTGAATGTTGAATTAAATTTAAAAAGAACTCTAAAAAGACTTTCAATGACAGGATGACAGAAGAAAGGAAGAGAAAGTATGGCAAATGTACATAAATGTATTGGAGAACTTAGTGAATAATAAAAGAAAATATGATATAGAAAAAGAAAAGTATAAAATAAATTGAGAAAAAGTAAGGCATTACTGTTTAGGCAGAGATATTACTTTCAATGGAGAAAGAAGTAGGTATTTGTATATTTTGGTTAACTAGGAAAGGAGGATATTAATATAAATGAGGAAATGAAAAATTTAAAAGGAGAGGTTAAAAAAACAAACAAGCAAATTGTGAGCATTGTAGTCTAGCATGTAAAATAAGAGTAAGAAGAAGGAAAAAAATAGAGAAAGGAAAGTAAAAGTACTTTCCAGAATAAGTTAAGGATGAATTTGAAAAAGTGATCACTATTAGTGAACTGGATTATGTACTTAGGAAAGTAAATGCTGATTCAGTATTAGGCCCAGATGGTACAGGGCATGGAATATACAATAAATTAATGTACTGGTAAAGAGAGTGTTTTACAAATGTACTAAATGAATGGTTGCTGGAAGGGTTTTTTATGAAGAGTTGTGTAGTGAGATATTAAAATTTATACGGACGTAAGATAAGAAGAATGAAAGCAAATTGGAGAACCATCACACTAAGTAACATAGATTATAATTTTTATGAGAGTAATACAGAGGAGAAAGGAAGGAAGAAGGAGGAATATTAAGGCTTAAAATATGTATGGTATAAAAGGGAAGAGGTGTCAAAACTTGTTATTGATTATGAGAGAAATTGTGGATGATATTAGAATGAAAAGGGAGGATGTGAAACTTATGATAGGTGATATTAGTAAGACATTTGATATAGTAGGACATGATGCTTTGAGGGTTGTTATGGGCAAGAATGGAATAGGTAATAGAATTAGGAAAATGTGCATGTCAGCATACGGAAATAATATGGTTAGACTGTTAGTGAATGGGTGGCTGAGTAAATAAATACGCATGAAGTGTGGTATAAGAAACAGATGTCCCATTAGTGGAATATTGTTTGCACTGGTAATGAATGTGATGGTGAATAAAATAGCTCATAAAAAAGAAAGAAGTAAGAAATGTGATACAAAAGGAGGTGGTGATTCCAGTAGTTTTAACATACACAGACAATGTATATGCGAAGAACAAAATATAAAAGAGGGAAGTGTTGATTTGTCTGAATGGCTGTTTAAATGAAATTGAAATGACCTTAAATAAAGATAAAACTAAGGGTTTGGGTAATCTGGTGAAAATTTGGGTATGTATTTTTAATGATTAAATTGTCTTTCCTAGGGAAAAAATTTGGAAAAAAATGACATAGCTATGATGCAATATCAGGATTTGATAAAAGAAGTACAAAATATATCTTTTGGTTATATGATCTCTGAAAAATATGAAAAGAAATTGTACAACTGCTGTTTTCTTTCATATGGGGTTCAAGATTAAACTCAGGAAAAAGTGGCGTGTTGTAAATTGAAGATGAAGGGGGATTGGATTTATTAAATCCAGTTGTTTATTCAGCTTATTTAAACTTGTATAGAATATTAAAATGGATAAAGGAAGGGAATGAGAAATTAATAGTGAGAATGTTTTAATATAAGTACAAAAAGTTCTGGGAGATCATGAGAATAATAAAAAGAATGTGCAAATTAAATTAAAAGTTATCAAGCAAAAATACTGACAAGGAAAGTAACAATTGATGATACAGAGAAAGATCATAGGATCATATGAGGTTACTAGGCTATCGACCAGGAGGTTATTTCAAGCCTAGCCATTTCATTCCAATGTAATACCATAGATACTCTAGTCAATACCCAGGTTTGTATTTCGTAATGACTGCCTATGTCCAGGAGGGTTGTGCGTGTTATCCCTGGTATGAATTTACAGTGCCCCATCCACTCATCCAGATTCCTTTTGAACAGTGTCAAAGAGTTGCTCTGCTTTACATTAATTGGCAGAATATTCCAAAGACACGGTAGTAGCTGGGAGACAAATCTGCCCCTCCAGCACCTCCTATTCATGTTGCAGGCCATATTTAGGTCCCTGGAATGGGTAGCTCTATTCCCATTTGATTTGTGAATGAGCAGCAGATTCATTAGGTTTAGGTCAGAGATTGCACCTTAAGCTAGGCTTAAGTCTTCCCTAAGAAGTCTATACGATACAGAGTATAGTGATAGGGACTTCAGTTGGTCTGTGTAAGGCACATGCTGGAATCCTTTGATCTTCTTTGTTAGAAACCTCTGTGGTCTCTCCAACTGCTGCAGGTGCTTTGTATGGCACATGTCAAAAAAGGCATTATACTCAATTATAGACCTGATTAGTGACAAGTATAGAGGAGTTATAACCTCCTTTGCTCCTAGAGGCTATGTATTTGCTAATCAAGTGTGCTATGAAGAAAGCCTTCCTTACTACAGTAGACACATGGTGGTCAGAATTAAAGTTGCAATCTACTTGTGATTCCAGATCCCTTATCACTTTGTAGGTACTTAGGGTATTGTTGTTAATTTGATAGTTTGAAGGGATATTGTTTTTACCGAAGAAAATGATGATGCATTTCTTTGCATTTATTATGAGACCATGACTAACACACCAGTCACTGGTCTGTGCAAGATGCTCCTGAAGTATACTAACATCATCTGTGGATTCACTAATTGCACCCAGTTTGCAGTTGTCTGCAAACTTGGTCAGCCACAGCCCCTTAGTTCTAGCCTGAACTTCTGAGAAGTATATACCAAACAATAGGGGACCCAGCACTGACCCTTGTGCCATCCTGCTGGTGACAGGGCTTCTGGTTGATCTGGAGTCACCCACTTTAATAGTGTGTGATTGTTTTTTGAGCCAGTCGACAATCCATCTTACAACAAAGGGGTTTGCATTCAGTTTGCTAAGTTTATTGGTAATGCCTGAGTGTGGAATTGTGTCGAAGGCTTTGTCTAAGTTGAGGTATGTTGTGTGCACAGATTTACCCTTATCAATGGCCCTGGTCACTTTTTCAAAGAAATCCACCAGGATTAAAGAGGGAGAATATGCACTTTATAGAGCCAAATTGTGTTGGAGCCAGGGTTTGGAGGTCACCCATTTATTTATTCATGAGGTTCATGATAATACATTCCATGGCTTTACAGATGAGAGTCAGACTTATAGGTCTATAATTTCTCATGTCTGTTGTTAAGCCACCTTTATCAGGGGGAATAACTGTTGCTGTTCTCCATTCCACAGGAGCATAGCCTTTGGTTAGACTTTGATTGAATAGGGTATTTAATGGTGATAATAGTTCATGTTTTAGTTTATATAGAAGACAGCCTGGTATGCCAGCTGGTCCAATGAAGGCTGTGTTTTTTGCCTTAGACAAGGCTGTAATGACCTGCTCTTTGGATATGAAGGGTGGGGGGGGGGGGTTGGAGACAAGGTTTGTGATAAGTTTAGAAAGGATAAGGGAGTGACATTTTCACCAAATCTGTCCACCAGCAGGTTTTCTATCTCTGAGTAATCAGTGTGTATGATACCATTCGTCACTAGTTCGGCACATGCCTGGGTCCCACCTTTTAGGCTGTGTATGTAGCTACAAAAGGCCTTATGGTTATCCTTGGCTGTGATTGCTAAGTTTTTCTCAAAGTTACCTTTAGAGGATTTGGCATGTTGTCTTATTTGCCTGTTGAGGCTTTAGGAGGGTGCTTTTCCATTGTTGGAGCCTTGCCTTAGTTTTCCTAGACAGCAACTTTTTGCATTTGTTGTGAAGTTTGTTGCTGGATGTCGACCAGGGCAGCTTGTTTTTACTTGGGGACTCTGGGTTTGAGTCTTTCTGGAACAGATAAATCTATACACTTATACAAGTAATTGTACAAGGCTTTAGTATAAGCTTTGGTGTACTTACCACTTCCAGCTGGGGGTGGGACCTGGAAAGCATTTGTACCTTCCTCTAGGAGGGTATAGTTTTCCTTGTGAAGTTTTTCAGTCTGACTGCACTCTTTGTGAGTTCTAGTGTTAGTGCCAGTTCAAAGGTGACTAATTTGTGGTCAGATTTAACTAATGAGGGTCCGACAGTCATGGTGGTGCATCTGTTTATCATATTAGTGAGGACTAGCTCTTGCATGTTTGTTCCTGTTGTTCAGGTTTGAAAATGCATTCCAAAGCATTTGAGTTAACAAAGTCAAGGAACATATGTGCTAGTGAGTTAGGGCTAGACCAGGTTTTCCAGTTTATGATGGGACAATTGAAATCCCCCACAATGAGAGTGTATGTCAATATTTGGATTGACTCCAGTTTGGTCAAGTAAGCCTTGTGTGCATCATGATCCATGGAGGGGGGTCTATAACTAGCTATGACTTCAATGGGGGTCTTACCCACAGTAACCTGAACTTGGAGTTACTCCATGGAGTTGTCCTGTCTAACTAGAAGGGAGATGGATTTATCTCTAATATAAATAGAAACACCACATAGATAGAAGAAATATCACATAGGCAGAAAAACTTAGAAAACACATAGATAAGTATAAAGGAAAAGTACAAAATAAGCAATTTATTGATGATCCCTAAAAGTTCTATAGAGAACTGGGGAAACAAGGCAAAAGGAATTGAAAGACCACCCAAAAATGAAGAAATAGATACATTTTTTAAAAATATCTATGAATATCCCATGGAACATCACAAAGATGCTAAAAGCACAGAAGACGTAAAATAAATAATAAGTTCAAATGTACAGGATATGAAATGGGATGAAGTAACAACCAGAGAGATTGAGATAAAGTTAACAAAGCCTCCAATTGGAAAATGCCAGGACCAGTTGTAGTACCTAACTTCTGGCTAAAAGTATTAACATCTTTGCACCAAGATTTAACCATGAGTAAGAACTACATATATGTGCACCCCAAACAGACACCAACCTGGTTAATAATAGGAAAAACAATACTCCAACTGAAGAGTGAACCTACAAGTTATACTAAAAATTATAGACCAATAACGTACCTTACGACGACATACAAACTATACACTGGAATTGATGCCAACATAGTTTATAGTCATTTAGAAGAAAACTCAATCGTGGCAATAGAACAAAATGGTAATAAAAGAAAGTCATATGGAACAAAGGATCACTGTTGCTAAATAAAGTCATAATGGAAAACTGTAAAAAGGGGAAGAATCTAAGTATGGCATGGATTGACTACAAAAAAAAAATTTGATAGTATCTCACATTCATGGATAAAAGAGTGCTTAAAATGTATAAGATCACTTATAAAATGTACACTGATCAGGTACATTACAGTGACTAGGGAACAGTGGCAGACCACTTTGCAATTAATCCATGATAAAGGACAAATTATTATTCTAGGGATAAAATTTCAAAGGGGGATATTCCAGGGTGACTCCCTGTCACAGCTGCTATTCTGTCTTGTCCTTAACCCTTTAAGCTGTCTATTTAACAGATTAGGTCATGGCTATAATTTGTTTCCTAGAAAACAACGTGTAAAGACTTCTCATCTTCTCTTTGTCAATGATTTAAAACTGTATAGCTCATTAGATGAGGAACTGAAAACACAACTGCAAGTAGTCAAAACTTTTTCAGATGTTATAAGAATTTCATTTGGTCTTGATAAATGTGCAAAAGCAACCTTTGAGGGAGGAAAACTGTAGCACCAAGAAAACATCAGTTTGGGACAAGAATGTGATATAAAAGAACTTGAGAAAGACAGAGGGCAGGATTCACGAAGCCTCCGCGTAAGAGTTATAACTCATACACGGAGGCTGCAGTTAAACGGAGTGATGTCAGCATACTCTGCATATTAATGAGAGCATGCTGAATCACACTGAATGCCAACACGGTCCATGTAAGACAGTAGGGGGCGTGTCCGTAGGCCGAGCCCTGTAAGTGGACACACCCCCAGAAGAGGAAAAGTACCCAAAGGAAACACCCACGACAGAGCCCACAGAAATGTGAATAAACAGAACACAACACATGCCCCCACAGACTAAGAACATAAAATAAATATAAATGAACATGTTATAATTTTTTTTTTAAATTGTAAAGATGTTTAACCGTGAGTGCGCTCGTTTGCGCGGGCGTGCCGGTAGCGCAGCTACAGTTAGCAGTCAGTGGGAAAGCATATAAAAACGAAATATGCAAAATAAACCAGGAAGCAATAGCGTAGCGGTAGAGATGCTGGCTGCAGAGCAGGCATTCATGGTTCGAGCCCCCACAACACCAATTTTTTTTTTTTTTGCAAAATAAGCAGGAAACAAGTCCCTGACAGATATGTAGACATAAAACCACAACTTATGTAAAATGTAATGAAATAGCCCATTTATATTGAAGAAATGTGAGGTAACAAAAGAATAAAAAATGCCATATGTGCCCATAGATGAGCTACAGTTTAACAAGGTGAGTGCATCTGCCCGTAGATGAGCAGTGGTTTAACTGGTGCAAAATGAGTGTCCGTAGCTGAGCAGTGGTTTAACACGCTAAATCTATGTGCCCCTAACTGAGCTGAGCGTAATATGCGTGCCGATAGCCAAATGAGGCTTAAACCAGCGCACCCCGTTTGCGCGGAGCTGCGCACCGCGCAAACGAGCTAACCGACGGGCAACGTTGAGCAAGCCGTATCAAAACTGCCTTTACACAGACACACCCCTCAGCATGTCTAGACAGTCATGAAAAATAAAAAGCAGTGGCCAGGTTTGAACCCAGGATACTATACACCATAGTCAAGGTACAGAACCACTAAGCCACGACAGCAGTACCTGTAAATGCAATAATAGCTAATATATAGAAATGAATACAAACTAGAGCATGACAATGCAGGTTTACTGAAGTTGATACAATTCCAAAATGGCCAATCACAGATATGTGCGGGAAAAACGGACTATATAAGCCCCATAGGTGGGAATACACAGCATAAACGATTGTAGAACAGACATGCAGGCAGAATGTCAGGAGTAGGAGAGGGTAGTCGCTTTCGAGCACAGAGGTGGGGTGTTGAGGAGTCCAGGTACATGGCCTGGCTCCTAGTCCACAATCATGAGGCCCAACTCATGCAGGGCCAGGTCCTCTGGGGAGCATACAGGGCTGAGGCGTGGGACCGGTTGGCTCATGATCTCACCAGTGCCACAGGGATTCCAAGGACTGGTGAGCAGGTCGATCACCACCATGCGGACCTGAAGAGATGCAAGCAGGACCAACTGAACCTTTGGATCCAGGAGGCCCGGCAAACACCCAACGCCCCACTACTGAGTAAGTAACATTTAATTATGTATGTAAAAATTAAACTAGCTGATATTATGGAGATGTGTATTCCAATATTACTTCATTTATATTACAGCTGCAGGTGTCCGTTCTGCGAACCGCAGAGCCTATGGCGATAGGCTGGTGCGGTTGCACCACCAGGCAGGTCAGTAATCCACTACCAGTAACTGTAAAGAAATATAAAAGTATGACAGTCAGCAAAAGAGTGCAGTGTAGTCAGTAAGGAATAAAATCTGCAAGTAACAGTGTGAAAGTGTATGCAAGTATTGCTTGATTACAAGAGTTTTCAGCGTGTAAGTTTAACCTAAACATGAAACTGTCCGACATATATTCTGAAATAAAAATGCCCTGCCTGTAAGAAAATAGTACACAACCTGCAGCAAGCTGAAAAGTATAGCTGCAGAAGATGATGAAATCATATGTGTGAAATATATCCCTGTGGAAATACTGAAACATGACAGAAGTGAGCCTGCTGGAAAGGATTGTAATAACTACTGTTAAAACATGTCAATAAAGCCTAGAAGTACCATCCTGAATAGTAAAATGAAAGCAAGTGAGAGAGTGTGAGAAAGTGTCATGAATCGAGCAATACAGTAGTAATAACCCCTGAATAAAGTATACTGCAGTCAAGACAGAATGAAATGCATGTGAGATTCAAAACCAAACAGCAAAATATGTTCAAAGTGTTGCTGCATGTGGAATGTGTATCCCAAAATCTGGATATGTTGCTCTCAGTCTGAAATACGCAGATAGGATGATTGTCTGATATACCAAACATCCACACTTGTCCACAGCTATATAAAGCAAATGTAGCAAGATGATGTAGCTGAACAAAGCTAGATATGAATGTGTATGAAGAACACTAAAATGTATATTGATGTTGCAGTAACAGTCCTATCACCAAGGTGAAATAGTTATCATATAGGAAACTGTAGTTAGAACAGTAGTGTGTATATAACTGTAGCTATTAGAAATGTACAGCATATGTATTGTTATTCTAAGGTGTTAATATTACTGTCTTTACCCCACCCTATAACCACATATAACCCATTCCACGTGAAAATGGTATGTGCAATCACAATTAACACCCCTGGACGTTTGTCCTGTTGGGTCATATATATCTGCATGTCTGTTGATGCATCTGCCCTGTTCATACATCCGCACCTGATGGCCTGTTGCCATCAATTAACCCTGCATGTTGTTGGACTGTGTATTTCTGTTCAAATTATGCATGTGTTATGCACGCTGTTCAATGGTGTGAATATCTGGGTGTTTGGTTAATGGGAATACTAATGCATACTGTTACAACTAATTGTGAATGGTATTATATGTCACTAACCCAAACTGTAATGACATAATGCAAAACATAGGACGACAGGGAAGGCGGGTTCCAGCGGACCCACCTCTTCCACCTCAGCTGGCGAGTGCACCTGGCACTAGTGCCGAGTCCGGACCCTCCTCCGGTGGCCCTGTGCCACCTGCGGGTGGAAGCGCTGCAGGGGATGGGGCTCGCCCCCCCCTCTGCAAGTGTGGCCGGAGGAGAACCACCACTCACCCTTCGTAGCGTCCGGACTGTGGTGCGTAGGGAGATTCGGGACTCTGTCCTTGAGCCCCTACGTCAGCTCGAGGCACGGGTGGCGCAACTAACGGGCATGCCTGTTTCCCCGCCTACACAGCCCCCAGCACAGCCCCGTCCTGGGCAGTGAAGGAACAGTGGCAACTGCCTATGGGTGGGGATATCAGTTCCACTGTTGCCATCTGTGGGCTCATGGGCTCTGGATATCCAAACCTCCATCCCTGTCAATTGTGTAACCCCCCCACATGTGTCATACACCGCCCCTGTATGCGTCTTGTTTGTCTTGTCTGTTTACCTACCCAACCTACCTCCCCAGCTGTACCGACTTCCTTCACCTGACATACCACTCTGACCTGAAAAAAAAAAAAAAAAAAAAGGGCACTCTGTACCCACAAAAAAATTACGCCCCATACATAGCTGCCCATTCCGCACACATGTCCGCTGGACATGGAACCTATCAATTACAATTGGCTGTACAACAAGTATTATTGTTGTCCTGACACCTCTCTCATTGGTGGAAGGTTTCAAATGTCAGACCAAATTACATACATTTGCACAACTGTTGCTGATGAAGAAATGGGCAGCTATGGGCCTTACCTACATCCCTCCTGCACATCCCAAGCTTGTTTCCCTACTGTCTTACCCTCTTTGTGACCCCTTTTTCACCACTTTCCTGTCTCCCCATTTTCTTTTCTTTCAAAGAAAATAGCACGGGTGTGTGCCAGAGTAAGCACCGTTAAGCGGTTGTAACCGGGTGTGCGCGGAGCTAACCGCCAGTGTGCATGCGTGAGCTCCGCGCAAACCAGCGCTAGCCCAGTTACAACTGCTTAAAAGTGCCTTAGTCACTGTGATTGACAGGTCCTGTACTCAGTTCAAAAGAAAAATAAACTCCCACTGTCAGTCCCAAACCCAGGACCTTGGAAACACTAGTCTGTACAACCTACCACTAAGCCATGACTCTTATACAAAAACATTGTGCTAAAATAAATATAACATGTAAAAGTAGGGATGAATGTAAAGGGAATATAGGATGTGTAGTACACAAAGCATGTCATTTAAATTAAATGTCAAAACTACTGGATTTCCATAATAGTAGTGTGTGAAAAGAAACAGCCATGCTAGTTGGCAGCCTGTAGATAATAAGGTCAGTTAAAGTACATAGATATATGTATGCATATGTACATATATATATATATATATAAATATATCTATATATAGTTGTAGGAGTCAATGTGCATACACACTTGCTACAGGGAACATGAGAGAGGAATGGAGAATTGTGAATATACAACACAGCCTGAAGCATGAGAGAGATACTAACCTTTACAGTCACAGAACACTGTCCACAGCATACCAGCATGGTCCCCGTCCTCACAATCTGAAAGGGCAACGCCTATCCCACATACCCTTTTATAGCACTGACCTGAAATCACAGTGAGAACTGCAATCAGTACACAACTGGCTGTATGCAATTAGCAAATGCTGGCATACAATTGGTGCAGAGGCCATCACATGGACCTATGCAGATACCTACAAAAGCATCCAGTGCTAACACTCCCCACATGCAATACATTCATTGCATTGTCTGTAAGCAGACAGAGGGAGAGCGAGAAGTGAGAGAGAGAGAGAGAGAGAGAGAGAGAGAGCAAAAAAAAAAAAAAAAAACAGACACTGTGACTCTGGAACCTGAAGCTGTCAGCACTGACAGTAGCAGCAGCAAGCAGAAGCTGTGGTAACGCAACCAGCTGCGACAAACAGAGGTAATGCAAAGTAGCAGGTTAATAGTGTGCATACTGTGAACCCTCCAAATGTGTCATAGGTCTGTATCCATAGGTATGTCCATGTGATATGTTGTGTGTACGTAGTTCCACCAAAAGGGGATGACCATACATCACATGTCAAGCAGTCATAGGCCAGGATCCTGGCAACATGTGTCTGTGCATTGGCCCAGCAATGGCTGTAGTGACTGCTTTGAAATGTCAGCCAGGCCCAAAAGTCAGGATCAGCCCATCCCAAAGGCACACTGGCTGGGAACAAGTGTCTGCAGGTACCTGATGTCACTGCATATGCATCCCATACTGCATAATTCCATAGCTTAGCAGACCAGGCCCATTATGCATATGATGTGGTAATTCCCAGGGTCAGTCGAGGTGCCCCCTTAGTGGTGTGGGACCACTGTTGCTGTATGCCACTGTCCAGGTACATATCCTGTAGCACGGCCAAGATAAACTATCAGTGTTACATGCGGTGGTATGTCCTCTCAGAGTGCCGGTAGCACACATCCAGGGGGACCACGAGGTCGCAGTGATGCTGTGTGTTCTCTTCTGCTGAGGGCGGCCCTCACCTGGACATGTGAGATGATAGGGAGGTTACATCCAGCTGAGATTAAAATTTCAAAGGTGGGGGAGAAGGAGGGGGGATATGTGCACCGAACATGTCTGCAGGATTGTTGCCAATATGCGTGTGTTTGGTGAATGTTAAGTAGGTGTGGATTAACACAGAGCATATCTGAGGCATGTGGTCCATATGTGTAACATAACTGAAGAAGGCCTTGTGGTCATCCATAGTGTTTGTGTCCATTTCCCAACCAGAGTAGGCCGTGGTTGTTGTTATGACGGACTGTAGCGTAGTACCAGTGCTGACCACAGATGCCTACCCTTAATGTGAATGTGCTCTGTCCTGCAGTAGCCACCTGCTATTGTTATACAATCTGCCTCTGTCTGGGGTCCACCGGACAGGATGCCTAACCTTTGTGCATAGGGTCTGGGTTAGACATGTGTGTGCAAGTGTCATGCAGTCCGCGGCATGTCCATGGTAAGCATGTGCAAAGGGGTCAGCAGTGTGGCTTGTGGCTTCCACTGGCCCAGTGTGCTGCATGGATGCCATCTCAGTCCCAGCAAGTGAATAACTGTCTAATCACATACATATCAAAGTAGTCTACTGTGCTGGTGGTGGTGGTGGGATATGTATATCCAGGCCGAGTAACGTCTGTCCACATCACAGTAGTGGATGGTGTCCCACATACAGTACCTTGGGATGAACCCCCAGAGTGAGGTTGTGCATTGCACCTGTCAGTGTGTGCTGACTGATAGGGCATGCTACTACATTGTGTGGAATGTGGCAGGTATTGTTGCACAGCTGTTGGCTGAGCACTGATATCTGGCCATGTACCTGTGTATCCACCACAACACACACACATGCAACATATGGGAGGAGTAGTATATCACTACACATGAGTATCATGTATAGTATGTGTGCCATATATTGCTGACATGGTCTGCTGATATCCTGTCTGTGTTCTCTTCCAGGGAGATGGCGCGACAGCGTAACCCCGCCTACTCTGTGGCGGAAGATGAGGAGATCCACCAGAGCCTGGTGCGGGAGTATGACATCCTGTTTTCCGCACCAGTCAGAATCAGCAGGAGAGGGCGGCACTGTGGCAAGACCTTGTCCGTAGGGTAAATGATATTGGCACGCATAACAGGACATATGAGCAGGTACGACATCACTGCAGTGATTTAATCCAAAGTGTCTGGCAGCGTGCATCAGATATCCACAGGCAACAAGTCGCCACAGGAGGTGGGGTGGCCACACATCCCCCCCTCACCAGACTGGAGGGGCTACTCCTAAGTGTTGTGGCTCCAGCCCCGGAACACCAACAGCAGTACACCTGCATTATGATGGAGGCTGGTTCCACACAGCAGCACGACATGGAGCGTGCAGGTAATATGCCATATGTACACCTGACTGTTCTGTACACTGTATCATATGCAATATCAATGGCACAGATGTGCCCACTGACATTAATCTCAGCATTTCTGCAGATCCCTCCAGGGTTACAGCGAGACAGGCCATCCATGCTGGTGAGTGTGTTTAACATAACCTATAATAGTCCTGATAATGCTAGTAACAGTAGTGTAACTCAGTAGTGCTCTGTGTGTATACTGCAGGGTGTGCATGTGTGCATGTGTGCAGGTGTGCCTGTGCCCATGTGTGCATGTGTGCATGTGTGCCTGTGTCCACGTGTGCATCTGTGCATGTGTGCCTGTGTCCACGTGTGCATGTGTGCATGTGTGCATGTGTGCATGTGTGCCTGTGTCCACGTGTGCATGTGTGCATGTGTGCATGTGTGCATGTGTACACGTGACCATGTGTGCGTGTGTGCATGTGAACACGTGTGCATGTGTGCATGTGTCCATGTGTGCATGTGTCCACGTGTGCATGTGTACATGTGTCCATGTGTGCATGTGTCCACGTGTGCATGTGTGCATGTGTCCACGTGTGCATGTGTGCCTGTGTGCATGTGTGCATGTGTGCCTGTGTGCATGTGTCCATGTGTGCATGTGTGCATGTGAGTATAAGTGCATCACTGGTAACAATGTCTGGAGACTGTAAACTGTGTTTCCTGTCTTCATCCCACAGGTTCTGGGGCTGCTCTGGTGACCTGCAGCAGGGAACCTGAATCCTGTGCCACGGCTACTGGTAATGATGATATATGTGTAATGGTACAGGAAGGTGTGTCAGGGTCTGCCATTGGTCAGCCAATTGACAGTACACAGCTGTCAACCCCATCATTGTGCACAGTCATCCTGCCTGTACATCCTTTGTCACTATTGTCCCTAGGTGATGGACAGGATACAGTGGGCATAGACCAGGGTAATGTGGTACCTGTGGCACATGTGTCCCCACACAGCAGCCATGGGCAGGGTCCTCCGATGGTACCACACAGACAGTTGCCCATGGGTTCTCGTGGGAGCATCCGTGGGCGTACTGCCTCTGGCCGACGTGCCCAAAGAGGTCTGTCAACCTCAGCTATGTTTCGGACTGTCATGCAGGCTCAGTCACGTATGGAAAGGTACACCAGACAGGGTCTGAGGGAGCTCAGAGCATGTCGCACAGCCATGACAGACAGTATGCGTGACATTGCGGTTGCTATCCGTAACTTCACCGATGTCATAGACAGACGTTGTGGGGACATATTACAGCAGTTCCACAACCAGATGTCCATGAGCCAGGGCAATGGGGGGCATTTGCGGCGTCGACGTGGCCATATGCCAGCAGCAGCAGCAGCTGGCAGTTGGCGTGGAAGACAACAGGCTCGCGCACGCCCCCATAGTGCCAGCAGCAGCCCCAGCAATGCTGGGTCTGTGCTGTCATTGGAACGCTCCAGGAGACCACGTGCACATGGCTCTGGACAGTCCCAACAGGGACATGTGTCCAGTCAACACCCCCCCGCTTCTGATGACAGTACCCAGTCCGGCTTTGTACTGGATACGGTCCGTAGCACCCCTGCCAGGCACAGGTACCATGTCCATGCACACAGACACTGATCTGTATGGCCTGCCAGGTGCAGTCTGTGGCTGTCCACAAACCCCTGTATATGGCAGCCATGAGGTGGAACTGTGTGCGTGCATACACACATGCGAAATGTTAACACTTAGGGCAACCACATACACGCACACACTGCACCAACACTGCCCCACCCTGTTATGCTGCCCCTCACCAACACACATACACACACATGTCAATTGGTGGTATCAGTGGCTGACTCAGGCATACCTAATCCACACCCTGTGCATATGATGACACTGTGCCACCTCCTGCAATCTCCAACATCATTGCGGGAACAGGTAAACATGTTGCTGATGCACAGGGTGACTACATAGACGTGTATTAGTAGTATCATGTTGGTAACAGTACAGTGTGCTGCTATGACTGTGTGTGTACCTACCCCAGCATGCCTGCTGTAGTAACTGTCTGAATGTCCTGAATTGTTATCTGCACCCATAGTACATACCAAAGTATAACAGCTGCACATAATTGCATGCCGGTGGTAAGGTTGTCAACAGATAGCCGCATACATGGGTAGCACAGGGGGAAAGCTAATGCAAGTAGTGATATGCAATGGTGGACATGTACAGTAATGGTGTCAAGATGCCCACGACTATGCCATGTGGATGTTCGCGCATCTAGATATGTGTGCAGTACCAATGTAGTCCAGATCACAAATAAGTATGACATAATATCGGTTCTACCATGGGCATCTGTGCTGCATATTCCTGGGTACATGTTGATAGTGCCTACATATTTGCATCGTTACTTACTGTTATTGTTACCCCTTCTTTGTTGTATAATGCAGTACTTCCAGCCCTGTGTACTGTAGCTTTGTTTGCATGCATGTTCGCTTGGGGTCCTCTGGAACACTGCCTACACCTGCAATGCAGAGTTACAGTGCTTCTGTAGACTGCTAGTGACATCTGCATAGCGTACCATATGTATGTCAACTTTACACATGACAGAACGTCACTGTCTGTCCTGTACGCATGTACATTGCCTGTGACACATTGCACACGTCTTACCTGGCATTTACCCACGTGTGCAGTCATATATGTCAGTGCTATGAAACAGTGGCAGTCCACCCACACATACACACCTTCAGTATGTTGTTCCCCATTGGCCCTATGTGTTGGTACTCACCATGGCAATCACACTACTAGGGTGGCATGTGCAAAGGTAACCTGTGAATTGCCTCTATGGTCCAGTCGTGGTTTATGTGAGTCATGTGTCATTGTCACAGCTGCCACATGTATGCAGTCAGCCATCACCCTTGGCCAGGAACGTACAACACATGTGTGGGATGCCACCACACAGCCAATCTGGGGACTGGTCTCTCTGACCCAGTAATGCCATACCCTGTCAGGTGGCATGTCATATATACTACGTCCAGGACAAACGTCAACCCCAATCCCTGCTGCTACTATTGATAATACCCCTGAAGACGTTCCTGATAGCTTTGACCAGTCCTTTACTGAGACATTGCAGGCCCTAGCTAGCCATCTACCTCCTAGCTCCCCTGGTCCTGAAAGCAGCACCCCTAGAAAACTACTTGCGTCCAGCTGCCAACCAGTCGCCACTTCACTTCTCCGTACCTTGATTGTAACAGTGAAACCCACTACACTTTCTGCTGATCAACTCCCTGCCGAGTACCTATCAAAACCAGATGATGCTATTGCTTACCCCGTCTCAAAGGTAATCAAAGGAACCATGTTAGAATCTAACTTTCCCACCATCTGGAAAATGTCATATGTAATCCCACTTCACACAGGAGGCAGCTCTACTGAAGTCTCCAATTATAGGCCAATAGCTATACTCTCTCCACTTGCAGAGATTATGGGAACTTCCGTCATAGACAAGTCATGCACCACCTAATCCAAACTCGCATTATGGCAGACACTCAGCATGGCTTACGTCCTCATCACAGCACTACATCAGGCCTCCTAGCCTTTACTAACACCATATGCCATACTTGCAACATTAATTATATATCCACAGCCCTCCTTCTGGATAATTCAAAGGCATACGATATGGTTGATCACCAACTTGTACTCCACACCCTGCACAGACTGTCTAGATACTGCAGCCTTCCAATGGTGTCAATCCTACCTGCATGGTCGACAGCAGGCCGGCCTCTGGCAGAACAAACCCTCTAACCTTCTACCTAACACCCTCAGAGTACCACAAGGCTCTATACTAGGGCCCTTGCTGTCCTCCATCATCATTAACGACCATTATACTGTCATCCCAAAAGTCATCTGTATCCAATATGCTGTATACTCTACTCTGATCTGCTCAGCCACATCTCCAGTAGAGTTATGGTCAGCTACCCAGACCACCTTTAATACAATAGCAAACTGGCTTTCTGAACATCGTCTGATCCTAAATCCCAATCAAACTAAACTGCTGTTATTCCACAAACACGTAGGTCTACCACTTTCACCGTTACCATAACATCAACTGATGGCACAATAATCTCCCCTGACCCATCTCCAAAACTATTAGGTGTCATCATAGACAATAATCTCATATGTGACATACATGTTAACCAGATTAGCAAAGCCATCAATAGAAAGCTAGGGTCACTTTACAGAATTAAAGCCTTCCTAGCCCCTCCAGCTAAAGGTGCATAGCTCGCTCACACCTAGTTTCAACCCTTCTGTATGCATCCCCTCTACTCTCAAATATGAACAAGACTGTCCTTAACAAGCACTCGATTTGCTACAACCACATTGCCAGGTTTGCCACTGGCCCGCCTTTTAGGACACATCATTGCATCAATCTAAATCAGCTTGGTTGGCTTGCAATACCCAGCCTAATACAGTATAACCAACTGAGTATGGCCTATAAAATCCTCTATAATCCAGACAATACTCCTGCACTTCAAATATTATCACCCCCTATAACAATCCTAGACCGCTTCGATCCTCTAACAAAGTACTACTTCAGACTAGCAAGTTTAATAACACAGCTGGTGATTCTCTCTTTGCAAACCCTGTAAGTAGATCCTGGAACTCACTTCCAGCTGATATTACCCTACTGTCCACCTTAGGTCATTTAACAGTAGACTCAAACAACATTTGTCACGTAACTGGCTATGTCAATGTATCAAGCCTGGCTAACTCGAATGTGTAACTTCTGTGAACCACTTTACTGTGTAAATTTCATTTAATCCTGGCTTGTGCTCAGGTCTAACATTAACCTGTGGAACATGTTTGACTTGCTTACTTATGTAATCTCTGTAAATAATCTGTTTGTACTATGTAATGCTAGTATTATGTAATGCTGTATCTGCTACCCTCATAGCTTGTCTCCACGGGCCTCCCCTGGAAATGGACATGCATCCAGTTGGGCTATCCCAGTCAACAAATGTAGGATAAATAAATAAATCAATACAATATATTACAGTGACGACAATACCAATCAGACATTGACACACACTGACAGCATGCTGAACACACAGGGGCATACGTGGGGACTCAGACTAGCAGCCTGCCTGGGCATCACACACCTCCGCAGCTGGCACACAGGCATATGTCCCGTCGGAACAGAGCACATGCCACACATGGCACGCACATCCCCTGTGCCACACATTCACAGCCTGTAGGGCTACACAACACACCTGCTACAGACGTGTCAGGTACCTGTCATGTGTGCTGCACTGGGGTCCCGCTCAACAGGCTGTATCTGGTGAAGGTCACAGTGATATGACTCAGGGGCACTATGGTCCACCACAGCACACATGCATACAGGTCAGACAGAGGCATGGACTGATATGACTCACTCATTGACCATGCCAGTGTGGCTGCCTGGGACATACCTCCCTGGACTACATGATAGGGAACATAGAATGGATCTCTCAGCATGTGGCACAGGCCAGTATGAGTCTGATGTTGGTTGCCAACATACCCTCACCAGGTATTCTACCACTATATGTGGGAAGGGTGTTGTATATCTACATTATGCTCAGTCTCCAATGTCATTCATAGGGTATCCACTGGCTGTCAACGTGTGCTTACATGCTAGGGAGGCCACATTGATGTGCAAGGATCATCTTGCACGTGACACCCATGGCCCGATGTATAATGGCAAGGCTCCTTGGTACACACATACTGCCTTATGCTGCAGGACATGGTTTACATAGCGACCTCCGTGGGTATCACACAGGTTAGGACACTAACAGTGCTGCTACACAACAACAGCAGTGTACACCGGAGGATGCATGCTCCGGACACTGCCCTCAGCACGGTGAACTGCAATGTCTGTGCAGTACCAGATGCATGATTCATGGCTCACAGGTGTTACCCATCACTGACAGGTTATGCCCCATACCATGCTTGTCGTCCCCTACACATGTAACACACATGGATAGGGGGGTGGTATCCCAAGGTAACACAGATACACACACCTCCAGGTTGTTGGCACAGCACAAACCATCAGGGCCTACTCATGTGCAGCTGACAGTGTGTCGGACTGCCATCTGGTTCATAGCCTGGCACACACAACCCTCACATACACAGGAAGACCACCTATCCTCCATAACAACACCGGCAATATGACAGTCACATGAACTGTGTTTATAAGGCCGTACTGCATCCAGCCGAACATTGTGTGTGAGCATTACTGTAGCTACAACACTCTAGTTGAAGAGTTCCCAGCATGTGGTCACCGAATTGCAGTGGAATGACATGTTACCACTACCACAACAGGTGGGAACATGCAGCACCTGTACATCGACTACATGTACACTATATGGCCCAGACCAGATGTGTATCCCCTGCTGTAGGTCTTTCACCATAGACACCTACACTGTATAGGGACATACCACGTGCGGACCCTGCACAGTAAGACACAGTCATATTGGTATACATTGCTAATACCATTTATCCACATGAAGCATGTGTCAGACATGGTAACTACTGCAGGTCACAGGTATTTATGTGTATGTGTCACACACATACATCATGTGTGCAATGCCATTGCTGGTTTAGGCAATGGCATGCATTGTTATGTACAAACACCCACACAAGGTCATACTGTGTGACACGACCACACGTGACAGTTGTGGGTTACTAAAACATTCCTATCTGTACTCTGACAATGGTAATAGACACAGTAGCAGAGCACACTATTGGCATTACTAGCCAACTAGCCCTGTTTGGCTGTGCTGATAGTGTGGTGACATCCCCTGTGTTTACTGGGGGAGTATGCAGCATCTGGTGTATTGTAGTATTTGCCAAAAGGATCTATTCCCTCACACTTGCATTTACACACACCCTAATACCCCCACACACATGCACACTTGCCATTTGCAGGATTCAAACCACTACCTAACTATGTTATGACACTTGAGATGGATGCATTAGCAGAGCGCGCTATTCGCATTACTGAAAGGCTTCCCTTCTCCTGCTGTACCTATAGGGTGCTGACATCATCTGTGTTTAGAAAGGGGAGTGTGCATCCTGTAGTGTGTTCTCCCAGTTGCCAAAAGGAACATTTCCCTCATATATATCTGCACACACACAATAACCCCCCTCATCCGAACACACACACTTGCTATTTGCCGGATTCAAACCGCTACCTAACTATGTTATGACACTTGAGATGGGTGCATTAGCAGAGCGCGCTATTCGCATTACTGAGTGGCTTCCCTTCTCCTGCTGTACTTATAGGGTGCTGACATCATCTGTGTTTAGAAAGGGGAGTGTGCATCCTGTAGTGTGTTCTCCCAGTTGCCAAAAGGAACATTGCCCTCATACATATCTGCACACACAATAACCCCCCTCATCCGAACACACACACTTGCCATTTGCAGGATTCAAACCACTACTTAACTATGTTATGACACTTGAGATGGTTGCATTAGCAGAGCGCGCTATTCGCATTACTGAGAGGCTTCCCTTCTCCTGCTGTACTTATAGGGTGCTGACATCATCTGTGTTTAGAAAGGGGAGTGTGCATCCTGTAGTGTGTTCTCCCAGTTGCCAAAAGGAACATTTCCCTCATACATATCTGCACACACACAATAACCCCCCTCATCCAAACACACGCACTTGCCATTTGCAGGATTCAAACCACTACCTAGCTATGTTATGAGACTTGAGACGGGTGCATTAGCGGAGCGCGCTATTCGCATTACTGGGAGGCTTCCCTTCTCCTGCTGTACTTATAGGGTACTGACATCATCTGTGTCTAGAAAGGGGAGTGTGCATCCTGTAGTGTGTTCTCCCAGTTGCCAAAAGGAACATTTCCCTCACACAGCCTTTCACACACACAAACCCCACTCACCCGCACACACACACACACACACACTGAGCATTTGCAGGATTCAAACCCCTCCCTAACTATATTATGACACTTAAGGGCGATGCATTAGCAGAGCGCACTATCCAAATTACTGGGCATCTGTTCTGCACCTGTAGTATTTCTAGGGTGCTGACATCTTCATTTCCACAGAGGTTTGCAGATGTAGTACTACCTGTCAGGTGGGGGATAGCATATATATGCATTTGCAGCCACCTACGTCAGGGTCAGATATGCACATCGCACTGGCAGGTTATGTTCTATACCATGCTTTGGGACCACAGGACCTGTAACACACAACACAACCAGTCCAGAACACCACACCCACATCCAGGACACACACTTAGCTTCCCTGGGAACAGTGCCAGGATATGCAGGTATTCACATACACCATTCCAGTTGTTAACATCAGGTACAGGCATATTGTGTGTGAGAACTACTCAGGCCTCTACCACTTTACCCTACCGCCACTACTATTTGTGGGTCCATGTGCTATGGCAGAACCACACACCACAGCCACATGGGTGAATACATATTGCACCTGTCCATCTGCAACATGGGTACTCACTGTTCCACACCAGAGGTAGACCACCATTGTTGATACCTGGCCATGTCCACCTTTCCCTGGACATCCATATCTCATCTCCACCCCCAGGCAGGGTTGTCACTGCACACAAACTGTGTTTAGCACAAGCAGACTCTACACTTGTGTAGACTGGGGTGGGTGACTTCAGAGGACCCATGCTGGAGGACTATACTGGCCACTCAGCATAATCCTTGACACTTGCATCCTATGAGCATGTGTACAGTTTGCATTGGTCATGCTATCCCACATATACCCATGACTGCTCCACAACAAGACACCTGTCAGCTGTACAACGGCCATATATGCCCCGTTCAACAGACAGAGCGAACTACTACATTGCAGAGCTGTAGCCCACAGAGGGAGGACATCTGTGGACGGTTCCAGCACGGCACTTCATTCACACATACTCATTACAACACAGTGTTGACAGTGGAATCATCCAGAGAATGCAGATAGGGCTCCCCTCAGTCTGTTATTGGCGGACACCTACTGTCAGAGATCCTCAGCAACCCTCTCACAGCACACACCAACAACACGGCTGTGGCTTAGCACATTCAATCCCTGAGACCTCCACGGTGCCCCTGCTTGACAGAGGCACAGCTCACTAGCCTCACATGTCGCCTTCTGTGACCTACTTCACAGTGGCACAGTAGCCTACTATCTTGGGGATGCAGATGCCAAGCACACTCTGGCTGAGCTGCCATTCCCTGGGGCAAGAAGCCTAGTATTGACCTCTACACCCATATGTTCAATTGTCAGATGCACAATATTTCTTGTGCTGTTCTACTGTTTGCAGGTCTTTATTGCCATAGCATTCCCTGTTCCTATGACCAACTTGTGTATCTGTGGCAGATGTTTGCATATGACGGCGATCCACTATATCACTTATGTCTCTGTGGTCATTTACTGTGTGCACTGGGCTGATTGCTGTGTTGTGGTTGGTTCCTGGACTGACACGTACAAATACCAGATATGTGTGTCCAACTGCTACACGGAGATATGGCCTAAGTGTGTGAGCATGCCCAGTTCAGCCTTTCCATGGCATGTTGTCTGACATATGCCTCATTTCTCAAAGTGTGCGAGCATGCCCAGTGTGAGCTTTCCATATGTTGTACTCTGAAGTCCAACACATATTTGGGTGTGTGTGACCTTCGTCATTATCACACGTTTATGATTGTGTGCTGGGTGTCATGTTGTGTACTAACTGGGCAACTGCTTCGTGTCTGCCACAACAGGGATTATACTGTGCCTGTAGGAATTGCATGGGATACTTTGCAGACAGTTCTCAACATACTTTCATAATGACCTAACACTGTAGTACCGTATAATGTACTGGTTCGGTATTTCACTGTAGTGGACAGTATCCTGGGCTTTAGTCCTAGCACTGCTTGACATCTTCATAGTGAGCATGACAGACTGTGTAGGGGCCAGTTGTGCACATATGACCATGTTGCAATATGTTCAGATATGGACTACCTACACCAGGCTCGTCCAGCATTGCTAGTGTATTCTACAACATGGGTGGACATTGGCAAACACTAGCGATGTTCTGTAGGCCATTGCTGATGGTAGTCACAGGGTGTGTTTGTCCTTCAACACACATTGTAACTGGAGTTTGCCATTACATATGTCATGGTTGATATACTGTGCCTCTGTCTACCTCTGACATAACAGTGATACCCAGGGTAGCCTACCATCTCCCATACACTCATCAGGATGCCTCTTGAGGGGTGTCGATATGTGGCACTCTGGCTGACCTGTACCAGGAGTTTACTGCAGTGTGGGGGTGCCTTCTGTGTTATGGATCATTCTGTACAGCTTGTCCTATGTATGTCAGTGCTGGGGTTCAGGTCTCTCATGTGCATAGCTCACTGCCATTCAGATTGTAGAAGGTGCAACATGTTCATTCATTCCAGGTTGGACATGGCATCATACATCAGGCACAGCTTTCCTGTAGCCGGGAAGGATGGCAGTGTGTGGGGCTGCAGTTTGTTTACCCAGGCAACACATGGCATCTGTTCAGGCTCTTTGCTACCCCTGGTGGGGTACTGTTGTGGACTTTACAGTTGTTGGAGGTGTCTGCTGCAGTATATCCCACGAGGGCTATTGTAGTCAGTTGTGATGCTGATGGAGGATGGCTGCAGAGCCAGAGTGAGTTCCCCTTATCTACATCTGCCAGCCTTCATGTTTGGGTGGGTATATGGTACATGTTTCTGTGAACACTACAGACACATGTTTGTCCAGTGCAGGTTATTTATCACCTTCTGTACCCAGGTCTCACATTACATGTTAGGTGCCTCATGGGTTAACACCTGTGTGGTAATATGTGGGCACTTACTGTATATCCTCAGTGGTTGTCTATACACATTTCTGCGATTAGCTTGCTGACTTGGCTATGGCTACAGTTGTTTGTTTGTAGGTGGCCCTTTTGTGGGTTGCTTGTTTCAGCTGGGGGTCAGATACGGTGGGCTGTTTGTACTCCTCTGCATACATGCTCAGTCACAGTCCTTCCATGTTGGCCTATACCTATGGGACATGTATACAGAATGGGGGTGGGGGGGCCAAGACCAAGCCTTGTGGGATGCCACTCATATCTGCTTTGTAGTCTGGCATGGATGCAGCATGTATGAGCATGTCAGTTCTGTTTTTGGTCTGCTTTGCAACCCCTCTACTGACATAGGGGTGTATATTTAAGCTGGTGAACATATCCATACTGAACACGTACGGTATGGTCTAGAAGCATGTGCACGGTCCAGCTACGCTGTGTGGACCACATAGCCCTCATCAATGACCTTAATGACTGCTTCAAATGTGTCAGACATGTTTAGGGGCCGGTTCTGCAGTTACAACAGCCACAGTGTGTCGGGTCCGGTATCAGTAGGTCCACATTAGCCTTCTGTCTGCGGTACATACTGATCCTTTCCATAGCTGTGCAGAACAAGCTTGTCAGGATCCTGGGGTGTTAGTTTGGAGTATCCATTCGGGCAACCCCTTTGTTGTGATGGACCACTGTTGTTGTACACTGCTCTTTGGGTACATACCCTATGGTAAGACTGACATTGGCCAGTAGTGTGATTTTGCATTCCATTACTCTTGGGGTCCATGTTGGCCTCAGCACAGGACACCATCACATACCTTTGCTGCTGTGTGTTCTGCTTTGCAGATGATGGCTGTTACCTCAGCATCTGCAATGTCAGGGGGCCATCTGATCTGCTGGGATAGGTATTTTGCACTCGGGGGGGGGGGGTGTTTGCACTGCACCTGACAGGTTGTATGTTAGCAATATGTGTGTGTGTTTGGTATGTTGTTTGTAATATCTGTATGATTCGGAGCATATCTGTGGATGCCCAACATGGTTCCTACCATCAGTTGGGTAAGCCTTGTGATTATCCTTAGTGTCCTGTACGTGTTGTATCTTCATAGGTTCATGGGTTCATAGTAGGCTAGACACCCTAGGCCATTGGTAAGCCTAGCTGGAGTGTGTGTGTATTTCGCCACCCCTTGCTATGTTCAATTATGGCCATTTATGAGGTTCTTCACTGTGCCTCTGTCTGGTCGTGACACAGTGGGGACCCCCAGTATACATGTACGGTCATCCATCCACTTGGCAATATTCCTGTTGAAGGGTGTCAGTGAGGGTCTCTGCCTACCATGGCTTGGGATCCTGTTTCTGGGTGTGGGGAGCCTATGGGTTATGTATCTGTCCCTCCAGCACATCTTATTTCATTATGTGTTGAGGTTGACATCTGTGACTCTCACAGCTCCAATGGCTTTGATTTCCTGTGGTTTGGCATGCCCATTACTCCTGTGTTGGACATGGCCTGGTACAACAGACATACAATGCCTCTGTGTAGGCAGTGTGTGACTGCAGTCAGCTGGGGTGTCTACAGCCAGGCAGCATATGACATATATTTCGCACCCTTTATCCTGTTGGTGGGGTAACTATGAGGTCTTCCAAACCGCTGCAGGTGTCACGTATGGTACATCCCATATGAGTCATTGTACTAGATTATAGGTCTAATAAGGGAACAGTACAGCAGCACAGTGACCCCTGTTGATGTTGGCGTGAATCCTTTCATGATACGGTGTCCAGTATCAACAGTCTTCATAGCCACATTGGCATTGTGGCTGTCACATGACAGATTAATGTCGACCTGTGTCTCTAGATCCCTGATGACTCCTTGCATACATAATGGTTTGACACCTATGTGGTACTTTGTGTACCTTGTCTGGTATTTGGTGGGACATCCATACTGTCCAGTGTCTTTGGATGTCTGGGTGGGGTTCTTGTGTGTGAGAGTGTGGTCTGTCGCATGCTACAGACTGTACAGCAGTTTTGACTACAGTTATGTGCACATGGGTGGTGTCCGCTGCTTTGTGCATTGTCAGTTACCTGGCTATATGGGTGTCTGTGCTGCATATGGATACTCCCCCTCCTTTCATGTCTTGGTGCAGGTGTTGGGGCCATAACACATGGTATGTGGTATAACCTAGTAGTGCTGGTGTGGTATCACTAGGCCTGCAGCAGGCTTCTGTCACTGGACAGGCATCAATGTTCTCCATAATGGGAAGTGCCTCAGGGGCATGCATATTGCAGTTTACACATCTGGCATTGGGCAGCATTACCCTTATGTTTCCTACCACTTATGTTTTCTAGGGTGGTGGGTAGTCTTTTTGACCTTGCCTACATACGGCTCTATGGAGGCGGCAAAGGCCTTATCCAGTATCCAGACACACATGGGTAACAGATGACAGCCACCCCTGTAACAGCAGCATGGCTTGTCATGCTTGACATCTCCAGCGGACACACATTACACCCTCTTGGACTGTCAGCTGTAACTGTGCCAGCTGTTAAACATGAGCATTCTGTGTTTGTACTGTGGCATCATTCTTGGTGAGGGTTGGATGCTGCACACAGCCAGTGTCATCCCGCCCTGGGGTACATACTCGGAGGGACCATCCATGTCTCATTTGTTGTTGACCAAGGAGGTACATCTCAGGTAATTCACACCAGCATGGACATTGAGTGCATCATATTTCTGCTTGCTTTGGGGTGACCTGCATACTTGTGTTACGTGGCATTTAGTGGCTACCTACAAGCAGCTTACTCTACCCTTTCCCTTGTTCAGTCTGGTGAGTGGGACAGCTATGTTTCTGCCTATACTGACACCTATTACGACTGTATCAGGCATTTGTTTCTCCTTCGGGCCTGTGACTGTTTGGCACACCAGCTTTGCGTACTATTCGTTGCATGGGCTATGTTTGAAGGTTGTGGTTGCTTGTGATCTACTTTGGAGGCGTCTGTTGGTGTGGTGTGTTTGTAATTGAGGCCTCCGGGAATATTTGTCTGTGTTTATGTGTTTGGTTTACAGTTGTGGTAGGTCTATGTGGGACTGGGTTCGTGGTGTATGTGGTTACCTTCTCCTCCTGACTAATGTTGACAGTACTGGCTTGTTGGAGCTCAACCTCTGCTTTGGATACATGGATGCATCTATCACATATGTTTGTATTTATTCGGGGTGTTGTGGTTGTCTGTGTACTTGGTACTGGCATCACATTGCCTCTGGATTCATAGGTTATACTTGTTGTGGCTGGACTTAGTGGATTGTATGTGTGGACATATGTTGTTGCCATACTACTGGTCAGTGATTACTTCCCTTTTATTTTGCTCTATCATGTGGTATCTTCCTCATTCTCCTGCATGGTTTGGTAATGGCTGGAGCCCAGCATGCCAGATGTCTGCGTGTATGGCATTGTGTGTTGTTGTTATTTGTGATTGCATACTCCAAGCATTCCTGGCTGTGTTCATGGAATGCCTGTATAACATGTTCTGTGGTGTGTCCCATATTCTGCACTTGCACAGGGCCTTTTGTGGATTCAACATCGGTTTTGAGGGCTGCAACCTATACTTTACACATGTTTTTCACTGTGGTATTCTGGCCAGGGACTGGGGTCAGGGTGTGTATTTCCAGTGTGCTTACTCTATGGTCTGGTCTTACCAGTGAGGGGTACACTTCTCATCCTGCCATCCAGTACACATGTTGCTGATTATCACATCCGGTATGTTTACCCCTCTTGTGGGGGTAGTACATTGTTCCTGAGCATTTGGATTTGTGGAATCTGGGTAATTTTCCCCTACTGTGTTGGTGCTAGTACAATGTTACCGGTGTATGTCTGGGTATTTTCAGTCGAGCAATATAATGTGGTTTGGGGGGCTTGATATATTCATGTATTCCGACATAGGCCAGGTGATGTTCCTGGTATTAGGACAGTGGTCTGCAGCAGGCTATCTACTGCGAGGCAATTTTAGCCATTGGTATTTGACCATGGCTATTCCATGCTGCTTCTTGTTGTGGTACCAACATGGGGGTGTGGTTATCCTTGCCATTTCTTGCTAGTCACCCTCCTTTTGTAGCTTGTTCCATGTTTTGCGGCTGTACAGCACAGTATGAGGTGTGACCTGGTAGTGCTAGGGTGCTGCTGTGAGCCTTGCCCAGTTCTCTATTACAGGACTGGTATCTACATTCTCCTTACTGTGTGCGTTTACACTGCACACATCTTGCTGTTTGTACATCTGTCATGGGGTAGTATTACATCTAGGTTCCTATCCCTTGTAGAACCTATGAGGTTGGGTTTGTGTTTTGAGACTTACCTATTCAGGGCATGTTGTGGGTACTGACAGCCTTTGCCAGTATCCATGGAGCATGGCATGCTAGGTGCATGCCACCCCTAGCAGGTGGTGCATCATGTCAAACTCCGCATATCTTCCCAGCCTGTGACACATTGGCTCCCCTTTGACTGACTGCATTACTTCAGCCAATTATTGTACTTGATATTCTTGTCTTCATAGTGTGGCATCATGCTTGGTGAGGGTGAGATGTTAGGCAGGGTCTTCATGTTTGCATATACTAGATGGTGTTACATTGCTTGACACATGGCAATCATGCCTCAGGTGGTGCTGCAGGGCTGCCTCTGTCGGATGCACATACTACACTCCCTGTACATGTTTGAGAGCAGGTTGTGTCATGTTAGGCATCCCTGTTACTATATGAGTGAGTCAGAGAGGGGTATCATTCCCAGGGTTCCTACTGTGCCAGTGTATGTGCTATGCATTGCCTCTTTGCCAAGGCCAGGGCATACTGGGCATGCCTCCTTCTGCCTACTGGGGCAGGCACAGGTTGTTCCTCCTCCGAGTCACGCTCTGCCTGTGATGGCCTTGGCAATGGTGGGGGGCTGTTTGGCCCGGCCCTATGCTGGTCCTGCTGCAGCTGTTTTCGCAAGATCATATTATGTAGCATAGCGCATACCATGACAATTTGGGTACATGTAGTTGGTGTGTACTGCAAGGCTCCACCAGATGTGTCCAGACACCGGAACCATGACTTGAGCAGCCCAAACACACGCTCTATCACATTACGTGTTTGTGCATGTGCCTCATTATGGCATTCCTGTTCAGGTGTGTGTGCGTTTCTGATGGGTGTCATCAGACACGGCTCCAGTGCATAACCTGCATCCCCCACTAGGTGTCCGTGTGGGATGTCCCCATTGGCAAATGTCTGGTACAGCTGCGTCAAATTCCAGATGTGGGAATCGTGATCACTCCCAGGGCAGCCAGCACACACATTCATTATTATGCCCTGGGCATCACACACGACCTGGCAGTTGATGGAGGGGAAGCCCTTGCGGTTAATGTAGGCCCTACCCTGCTCACCTGCTGGTGCTTTGATGCGTATGTGCGTGCAGTCTATAGCACCCAGTACCTCAGGGTATTCCGCTATTTGCTGGAAGAGACGCATATATCTGGCCAATACCTCACGGGCATTGGGGAAATATACATGATCACCGACATGTGCTGACATGGCATCCAGGAACTGATGTAGTACCCTGGAGGCTGATGCCTGTGATATCCCCATCATATCGCCAGTTGGTCTCTGGAAGGTACCTGTGGCTAGTATTCTTAGGCCAACACATACCTTGGTTTCCACTGGGATGGGTTCCCCTCTGTTGGTTCTGTGTGTGAGGCATGGCCTGCACAGCTCAACAATCTGCTGCAGGAGCTCTCTGTCCATTCTATAGCGCTCTACTATCTCCAGCTCATGTAACCCGTGGTAGGTGACCCTGGGCCTGTACACTCTTCTCCGTCTCCTCACTGTGGGTTGTCTGGCACCATCTGCATTGTCACCACCATCAGCAAGTCGCCTATGTTTCATTATGACAGCTATGGCAGCCCCTAACATTTCTGCTCTGAGTGAAGCTTTTTCAGTTTTCACTTCTATTAGCTTACTCCTGCCTTGCAGTGTCTCTTAAGAGAAACATCCTGCACTACTGTTTGCAGAGTTTTAAGTGCTGGGCTGGGCTACTATTCTGCCTGTGTAATTGCCTGCTTCTAATTGTTTTCACCTGCTAGCTTCAGCAGTTATCCCTGCTAGCTTCCTATTAATTCTGTTGCTTCCTTTTTCCTTTCTGTTTCCTCAGGGGGGAGCAACTTGCATACTATCTGTAACATGCTCACAGTGGCTTACACGCGCGCACACATGCTTACACGGTTAAGAATCTACTTATTCGAGTTTAAACGCGCGTACACCCGCGCAAACACCGTTACACGTCTGCCAACAGCCTCCAGCATACTCAGACTGCCTTACACGCGCGCACGCCCGCGCAAACAGTGTTAAACATCTCCCAACACGCTCCCACATGCTCACACTGCCTTACACGCATGCACACTGCCTTACACGCGCTTCATGGCGCGCACACGTGAGCATGCACGGCCAGCAAGAAACTTTGGTGTAGATAACAGTGTACACCTTCCATTCCTTGACTTTCCATGACTTATCTAGTGGCACACCTCTTTCCATGATCTGTGCCTGTCATCTGTCATGTTACACTGGCCTCCAATGAACTGCATTTCTTTCTACCATTCCCCCCTGTGATGTCACCTATCTCCTACTCTATTCCTCCCCCTTATGTATCTCTTACACTACTCAGAATGTGCTCATTTTCTATGTGACAGTGGGATTCAGTATCATAACCCTCATTTACATGAGATTGCCTACTAATGCTTAGTTACATGTCTTAGACTCAGCTTCCCCCCTTAGCAACCACTACACGGTGGCCATGTTGGTTTTGGTCTGCTGGTCCCTGCATTGTCATTCCATGTATTGCATGAAACCCACATTTGTGGGTTTATAACCTTCTTTTTTATGGTTTTATACAGCGCAGCCCGTTTGCTGAGGCTGCGCTTGGTTTAAACATCGGCGATTGCCGAAAAAAAAATCATATTTTTAATATTTTTGCATCGGGTTATCTTGCCAATGGCCACATATTTGGCCATTGGCATGCTGCCTGAATCATATGCCACCTTTTTTTGGAGCTGACATCGCTCCGTTGTGGATTTTGCAGAAATGTACTCAGTTGTCAACTGAGTACATTTCTGCAGCTAAAACGTCTCCTACACGGACTGGTTTCTGCTTCGTGGATCGCTAATATACCTCATTTGCATACCTTTCAGATGCAAGTGAGGTATTTAGCATGTCCACGCCCAGTCCGTGTAAGAGACGTTTTAGCTGGTCTCTTACACGGAGTTTAGGGCTGTTCCTGGATCGCGAGGCTTGCATGGAGTGTTACACGTCTCTTACACTCCGTGCAAGCCTTCGTGAATCCTGCCCAGAGTGTATAAATATTTGGGAAGTGATGAAGAATCAACAATAAAACATTAACAAATGTGAAAAAACTTAGCAAGGAATATTTTAGGAAGATTTAAATTAATCATGAAAACATCATATACATCTAGGAACAATGTTCAAGCTATAAACCAATTTGCTCTTCCTGTTCTAACTTACAATTTTGAAGTGACTGATTGGCCCCAAAATGAGTTAGATGGATTAAAGAGGAAAACAAGGGGATAGTTTCATGCTCACCAAATAATTTATAAGAATCTATTCCCCATTTGGAAGGAGGTATGGGCCTCCTTGAAATTTATTACATGCATAGATCTGCAATCGTAGGGCTGCACACATATCTGCTGACTTCACAAGAACCAAACATAGTGAAAGTTTTGAAACATGAGGAGAATAAATCTAAAATGACTTCCCTTCTCAGCCTAGCAGAAGCATATCAGCATCAAGCAGGAATTGAAATCAAGCCAGAAGTAGATAAAAATCAGCCAACAAATGAATGTGCCAAAAAACAAAAGAAAGAATATAAGATGAAAGATCAGATGAGAAGGCAAGAAATATGGAAAATGCATAAATATAGTTGTAAGTATAGAAAACTCCTCAAAGAACCTCATGTTGATCAGAATCGAATGTAGGAATGGTTAAGGAGAGGTGAATTCAAACCAAAAGATGAAAGATCAATATTGGAGGTCCAAGATAGTGGGCTATGTACATGTTGGTTTACAAAGTCCATTGAACATGTGGGAGAAACAGACAAATGTAGATTTTGTAAAACAGAATTGGAAATAGTCGCACACCTTGTTGCTGGCTGTGACATAGTAATGGCAAAAAGGGTCTATACCATATATTCGAAATTCCAAAATGTCAAACACCATATGTTCGAACTTGGAATTTCAAATATTGAAAACATTGAATGCTTAGAATAGCAAATTTTTTCCCAGGGAAAAAATTTGCTGTTCCGAGAAACATACACACAACACAAGCACACCAAAATAAATAAACCACAAACATACAGTTAACAAAACCCAACCCCACACTCAACCATACATACATTACTAACTATCCACTTACCTTAACCCGCACCCTAACTCTAAGGTCCGTAACTATCGCACCACAGTGGAGGAAATAGCGAAGCCACGGAATGTCCCACCAAAATCTTGCCCTAGGTAAGATTTCGATGTTCTGGGGTGTCGCTATTTTCATCATTCGATGTTGTGGGTTCGATGTTTTAACGTTCAACATTTTACTTCTTCGAAGTTTTGATACAGACCCGGCAAAAAGACTGTATACTGAAAGGCATAATAATGTGGCAAGACTGTTGCATCAGGGATTGTGCAAACATTATAATATTGAAGTAGCTGAAAAACACTGAAAACATAAGCTGCAAAGCATCATAGAAAATTATGGTCTACATCACATAGGATCACCCATTACCAACAGTTCAAAAGATATATGTGAGAAAACCAGGTATAGTGGTTCATAAAAAAAGACAAAAGTAGCATTGATCACTGAAATCACTACACCCAGTGACTTCAGTGTCTTGCATACAGACAAACACAAAGTCATAAAATATCAAGATTTGGAGGCAGACATGAGAGCAATGTGGAAGAAAGATACCCAGACAGTTCCAATAGTAGTAGGAACAATGGGTCTTATAAAAAAAAGAATCTTCAATGGTATTTAGATATGTTACCAATGCATGTAACTCTTTATGAATTGCAGAAGAAGTCATTACTGGACACATTGCAGGTACTGCAAAGAGCACTTCTGGTTGACATCAAAAATTGAAACAATACTAATTTCATACACTTTGACTTAGGTATGGGGTTCATTCCTGTCATGGTATTAGAAACCCAAAAGATTTGGAGAAATTAAAAGATAGAAGAAAGTGATATAATAATATGATAAAACAATGTTATTATGTAAATCCAAGGGAAGATTTAACAGAAGAATTGATTTAATAAAGGAAAAAGTGGTATGCCAAGATTATAGAATGTCAGGATTTCATATTGAGACTGGTAATAAACAAGTAAACAGTAAAGGGAAATATGCCATATAAAAAAACGTTGAAGGAGTGTGTTTATTTTGAAGGTTGAGAGACAAGAACATTTTTTTTGCTATAAGAACAAGAATGAAGGATATGTGTGAATGCTATATAAGAATTCATTTTATGTAATATGGGCTATTTGAAATGAAAGATTGAATGAAATTTGATTTAATGGGAATGGATTTTGGAGATATATTGTGAGAAATTAGAGTATAACTGTGGAAAAAGGAGTGGGGGTCAATTATGGAAAGATAACAATGAGGCTGTTATAAGCAAAATGATAAAAAATATAAATATGTATACTTGTGCCTGTAAATATGTACATTTGTAAATATGTAAATAATGTGTTTTATTTTGTGTTAAATATAGGACCCTTACTCTTTTTCAACAGGTGCAGTGGGATCTTTTACATCCACTCAAGTTACCAACAACTCGGATAGATGAAGCCTTGGTTTAACTTCTCATCTGAAGGACAGCACACTCAAGAGTGCAGCACCCCCCCCCCCCCCATGCCACACTGCACTGTCAGTAATCCATCTCTCTGGTGTGATAACACACAACCTTCTGCACCAAAGGTAAGTGTAATACCTAATTTGTTCTTGTACTCAACCCTCAGCTAGCTATGCTGCCATGAGGTGCCCCAGCAGGAAAGTAACCTGGAGCTGCCACCCATCGTCAGTCAAGCAATATTACAACGTGCAGAGATGACATCCAAGACTCAGCTAAATCTGATATTGAATGGTGGAATAAATTATAGCTTGGCTTTAACCTTCACTGGAAATGTATAATCCAAAATCATCTTACCATCAGTGTCAAAACTGTTATTTAACTAAACATTAAGCCAAACAGATCCCAATGGTAAATGTGTATCACAGATCTACCAACACAGGTACCATGGATTTCTCCCAGACTGAACTCTACCCTTCGGACAATATTCAGAACAGTTAATGAATACATTTTTTTCTCAAACTCTGTTACTAGTAACCTCATCACTGCAGAATTAATGTCTGCTATAGTTAAAAATGTCTTGCCCCCAAAACTGGAACATTTCCTTCCAATTGCAGTTAATTCACCTTAAATTCCTCCTTAATTCAATCTGTAATAAAAAAGGTATGCAGATGTATATACTCAGTTGATTGCAGAACTCATCACTGCTTTTTCTAAAGACAGCTAAATGGTCTCCCAGGATGGCCTAGCTCTTCCACATTCCACTTCAAACATATTATCCAAGGAAATGTGCCCCCACCCCTCTACTACAAGAAAAAATCTATTCCTACTGTCTTAAAGACTCAAGTGATTAAATTTTCTCTCACTTTGCAGAGCCCTCCCCACACTTCAAAACTGCCATTGGTGAAAAAGTATTCTCAAATATTGTCCTAGTCTACTGCAATCAGCTACCTCCTAAACTCAAAAAGGAATGAACAGAATCCAGATTTGAAAAAAGAAAAAAAACTTTTTTTATTATTATAAAAACTTAAATATTTACTGTCAAAGAGAATGGATGTACATGGTTCAATAATTATGGTTAATTTTACTAACATGCAAAGTTTTTTCCCGCAACAAATTTTTTGTGTTCATAAATTACACATGCTTCTCAAGGAAGCACATACAGTTGAATATGGGGAATAGTAACTCGAATTTGTATATATGCCTTTTTATTTTTGTTGTATGCACTATACTATGTATATGCTTCTTTTTCTTTTGTTTACTACTGCCCATTAACTTTGTGGTATGTGTGATGCATCACAACTATATTGTATGCTTGTTTGCACTCTTGACACCAGGCTATGGGGCAAAAGGGTCTTTGGGCTAGACCCACCACCCATTTAATAAGCCAGACATGCAAACAAACAAATAATGAAATAGATAAATGAGATTTGGTAATAAACCAATTTGTCCAGGGACATCTTCGGGGGGGGGGGCGTTAGATAGATTAGACAGTTAAGAGGGTAAGGGGGGATGAAAGGGTTAAATGGGAATGGGGGATGAGTGCAAAGAAATGAGGTAAGGATAGGGAGGGGCTTAAAGGGTGTATGTAAGTGTAACTGGGTAGGGAATCACATTTTGGTGTTAACTTGCTAAGGCAAAATCATGTCCCAGAAGACCGGTAGGAATTCCAGGAGAGCTGGTAGACCTGAATTAATGGTAAATGGTTTGGTCATTGGCTAGTGGTTTATATTTAATAATTTTTGGGGGGGTAGGTGGCTTCTGCCCTCGTCTGCAGGGTTTAATTCTCATGTGAATTAATTAATTAGGCTTAAAATGCAGTTAGCCTAGTTCTAATCTAGGGACCATAATGATTTTAAACAAAGGGAGTTGGATGTGGGAACAGATCAGCGGGGATGATGAAGGTGGCTTTCTTTTGTTGTACGTGTCTTCTTGTCTGTGGGGTGCTCAATTCTGGTAGAAGGGACGGCCTTCATTATCATAGGTCATAGGTAGTTACTAGGCTATTGACCCTGAGGCCCTTACAAGTCTAGCCAAGAATGTATCCCATGTTCCAAGTCAGCATCTTATGCCACTGTCCAGCAGGGACACAAGTAGAATCCCAGGGGTGTATTTTCTGTTCCCCATCCAGTTATCCAGGTTGCACTTAAAAAGGGTCAATGAGGTACTTTACTTTATGTGGAGAGGGAGTCTATTCCACAAAAGGAGGAGTCTCTGGGACACAAATCTGTCCCACCAACAAGTCCTATTAATGTCACAGACCAGGTTGAGGTCACACGTGTGGGTTACTCGAGTGGAGCTTGACTTGCAGTTATGCAGCAGTTCCTTCAAGGCAGGGTCTGGGATTGCTTTGTATGCCAGACAGAGGTCACCTCTGAGGAGTCTGTATGAGACTATGTAGAGGGACAGGGCTTTTAGCCAATATGTGTAAGGTAGATGTTTGAGGCCCTGGATTCTCCTGGTGAGGAACCCTGTGGTCTGTCCAGCTGCAGCAGTTTATGAGGTACACACCGAAAGGGGCATTGTACTCAATAATGGGTATTACAAGGGAAGAATACAGGAATGTTATGACCACCTTGTGCCTGGATGAGATACCCTTACTAATAAGGTGGTCCATGTATAAAACTTTATGTACAATGGTGGCAACGTGGTGGTCAAAAGTCAGTTTGCTATCAACCTGGGTGCCCAATTCCCTCACGACTGATTGCATGCTTAGGACCTTATTATCAATCTGATAATTTGTGGAGATATCACTCTCCCTGAAAGGGATGATGATGCATTTTTTGGCATTCAGTTTGAGGCCATGTTTCTGACACTAGTCATTTGTTTGAGTGAGACCCTCTTGAAGGATATCCACATCACTAAGAGAATTGATGACAGCACTCAGCTTACAATCATCTGCAAACTTGGTCAGCCATAGCCCACTAGATTTGGCCTGCACCTCTGAGAAGTATATCCAAAATCAGCTGAGTCCCCAAGACCAATCCCTGGGGTACACCACTTATTACAGGTCTACTACTTGGGGTGGATTCCCCTATTTTGACTAGATGGGTTCTATCAGTGAGCCAGATTTCTACCCATCTGGTAACACATGGATTGATGCCTAGTTGGGAGAGTTTATCTATTATACCTAAGTGGAGAATAGTATTGAAGGCTTTGGCCAGGTCAAGGTAGACAATGTGCACCATCTTCCCCTAATCTATGGCCTTGGTGACTGTCTCAAAGAAGTTGACCAAATTTAACAGGCCCTTGACAAAACCAAACTGTGTGGGATCAAATGTCTGGAGATTGCCAATGTCCTTTTTAATGAGGTCCATGATAATCCGCTCCATGTCCATGCAGATCAGGCTAGTTAGGCTGATGGGTGTATAATTACCTGGATTGGTGGATGCTCCACCATTGTGCAGGAGGATGACAGTAGCTGTCCTCCATTTGGCTGGTACAAAGCCGGTACTCAGGCTTTGTTTGAATAGGGTGCCTAATGGTGGTGCAAGTTCCTGCCTGAGTTCAGGTAAGATGCAGCCTCGGATGTTATCAGGTCCCATGGAGGCTGTATTTTTTGCCTTAGAGAGGGCAGTGATAACTTGCTCTCTAGAGATATGGGAGGGGCAGATACTGGGGATGCCCTGTTTTACTGATCGGGGGACAGAGTACTTTAGTTTTCACTGAACCTGTCTGCCAGCAGGTTGGCTATATCTACAGTGTTTGTGTTTGTGGTGTCCTTGACCACTAGTTCTGAGCAGATCTGAGTGCTTCCCTTGAGATTTCAGACATACGTGAAGAAGGCCTTATGATTATCTTTAGAAGATGTGACTAGTTTGGACTTGAAGTTTGCTTTGGAGGATGTCATTAGTGCTCTTATTTGCTTGTTCAGGCTAAGGAGAGATTGCTTCCAACTGGGCACCTGCTCCTTCTTGGCCCTGGACAGCAATTTTTTCCTTTTATTATAGAGTTCATTTATTGTAGATGTCCACCAGACAGGGTTACTCTTCCTTGAGGAGGAAGATTTCATCCTGTTTGGTATTCCTGATTCCATGCAGCTATATAAATGTTCATATAGTACTTTGGTGCAGATTTGGACATATGTGCCAGTTCCTATGGAGGGGGAGGGGGCTGTGAAGCTGCTTATACCTTCCCTCAGGAGGTTGTAATTAGCTTGGGGTTTTTTTGTTTGACTTTAGCTGGGGGGGGGGGGGGGTCAGGGGAGATGGTGACTTCAAAAGTGACTGCTTTGTGGTCGGATATAACCAGGGATGATGACACTGTAAGGATGCCTCAGTGGCTACTCATGTTGGCTAATACCAAGTCCAAGATATTTTCACCTCTTGTGAGGATATCAACCAACTGGTCCAAGACATTTGCATTGACAAAATCAAAGAATCTCTGGGCATTTGTGTTTTGGCATGAGTATTTCTTCCAATCTGTGTTTTTTTTTTCTCTTCACAGTTTGGGTGGCATGATGAGTAGCTGCTGTTTAGAGTGTTCCCAGTCTGCCATGGGTGGTGAAAGTGGGAGCCTTCCAGGAATAATGACTGTTTCCTCCACATGCTCAGTGAGGCTGTAATGGTCTTGGAGTGGTTGGTGTGTGTTGGGACTGACAATAGGATTGCCTCCCCCCTTTTCTGCATGGATGCTAGGTAAGCATGCCTTTCAAACATGGCTGTGTAGTGTATGTGTGTGTGTGTGGGGGGGGGGGGGTTGGCCCAGAGAATTAAAGCTCTCAGCTTCATGCCTTTCAACTGTCTAGGTTTTTGCTGAGCACCTAAACTGTGTCTCAGAGTTTTGGTCTGTTCTTCATTGTTTGAATGAACAAGTTTTTCTGGTGGATCACTGGGAGGAGGTGAGAGGTGAAGTCACTAAGGGCTGACATACGTTGAGTTCAGACTTTATATCCTTTAGAATGCAATGTAGTGTGAACACGACTGCATAGTGTATATGGGGGGAGGGGAGCTGGCAGATGATACAGAGAATTAAGGCTCTCGCCTTGCTATAACCAGATTCTGTGATACTGTCCCCATCATGGTGTTTCCAGTGTAGTCAGTGTGACAGTTTGTAAGAGAGAGAGTGTGGTGTGCTTGAGCAGTAAAGGAATACTGTGTTTGCTTACTTTAACTTTCCATACTGCCTTAGGTTGGATGTTTGTATACTAGTAATCCGATTGATAGTGTGCTTGAAATCTTTTTATGTTGTCAACAGGTAAGGATCAACCTCTCTCTTCCCAGAATGGAAAAGGGGATAGCATGTGTTTACAAATTGCATGGTGAAAGCATGTGTTTTTTATAGTACTGAGGGATTAAGTACTGAAATTAAAATCACATCATAATGTGATGTAAAAAAAAAAAAAAAAAAAAAACGTCATTTTTATCTCTCATTATTCCAGTGAATGTTTTTGGGGGAGGGAGCCATTAGATTTCTGGGATGTGAATTATTAGTTGCATGCGCATATTAATTTTGGTGTTCTTACTCATTTGTTGTGAAGTTAGTAAAGAGTAATGGGTTTAGCTCTCACATTTCTTCACGCTTTGCTGACGTTGAGAAAGTTGTTAGTTATTTAAGCAATAACCCATGCCTGGGTGTGGGTAATGCTGGATTTACCCACGGTTGGTGTGGTTTGGTCACGAGGGTGAAGACAACCGTGGGTAAATCCAGCATTATCCACACCCAGAAGTGGGTTATTGCTATTATACAATGACATTATTCAAGAAAAAAAGTACTTATTTTTCCTAAATAATGGCATTGTATAATGCCTCCATGCTGCCCTTCCACAGCTGTCTGGTATTCTGCAGCAGTTCTGATGTACTGCGCATGTATATGCTTACGCAGTACATCAGAGCTGTGGGTGGAAGCAATGGAGAAAGCAAGATCTCCGTTGCTTTTTACAAAGTGTCTCGGTATGTTAAAGCTGTCTCGCTATGTTAAACCCATTTAACATAGCAAGATAACTTTAAAAAAAGCGACGGAGAAAGGAAGATCTCCGTTACTTTTTTAAAAGCTGTCACGCTATGTTAAACCCCTTTAACATAGTGAGACAGTTTCTAAAAAGCAACGGAGATCTTGCGTTCTCCGTTGCTGTAAAAAAAAAAAAAAAAAAAGACTTATACTAATGGAAAAAGTCCGGGCGACCGGACCTTTTTCCATTAGTATAAGTCTGATTTACAACATGCACGCTGACCAATAAGTGTGCACGTTTTGAAATATTAATGGAGGTCCGTTGTATAATGAGTTTTATTTGTTGCTGGGATGATTTCCAAGAGTGCTAAAGACGTTTGTGTACCAGGTTGTGTTTGAGCCGTGAGGTACATGTGTGATTGGTGCATCGCAATACAGACAGCTAAAAGGGTTTTTTTTTTCACTTCACAGAATGTGTTTAATAGATAGTGAGCTCATATTTTGAAGGGGGGGTTAGTTTAGTTCTGATGTTCAGTTTAACGGCTCATTTTATACCTGTTGAAGAATTTACACTTGCAGGCAGTAACTTTTATTTCTTTCCAGAGCTCTGATGTTATCGATTAAAGCTTATGAACTGGGGTGTTGTGGGCTTGTGGTGTGACAGTTTGCCAGCAGGATCTCTGTGTTGGAGGAGCATGTTGTCATTTTGGAGTGGTTCAGATGTTTGGACTTAATAGTTGTATGTGTTCTCAAGCTATCAGATGCTTGCATAGTAATGGCTGTTGGTGGCGAATGCATAGTTACTGGTTCGGGGTATTTCATGCTGTCTTTCTGGAAGGAGGGGGAGAAAAAGCTTCAGTAGTAGCTAAATGATGGGGGAGGGGTTTAATTGCCATGGCTCACTCCTTACCCACCAAAGGGTTTGGGGAATCGTTCACACCCCCTTTCCTCACCGCTATTGGCTCTACCACGTGGAGCAGACTTACCTCTTAGCTTTCCCTGACTTTGACTCAAATGATGCTGGCTATTCTAATCTGAAGTACTGACTGGAAAAGGGGGAGGAAGTGTGCGGGGTCATTACATTGATTGTGGCTGATTCGGTGGTTGAGGGGTGGATATGTACAGGTGCAGTGCTGGTGCCAGCAGTTATCTTACTTCAACCACTAAATATTGTAAAGGTGATGATACAATTGAAAGTGGCCTATTAAGGGTATAGGATACTTCACAATTGTCCCTGAGTTCAGGGATGTCTCTGATTAGGTCGGTCCAATTAAGCGCAACTCGATCAAGTTTGAAAATGAGACATTTGTGTTGCAGAGTTTGCATAAATGTTTTTTCTGGGGTATTATTTGCAAATCATTTAGGTTTGCAATTTGGAAGTGGCATACACTTGGGTTTCCTGTTGGGTTGTGTCTTTATCTGGATTCTTGCCCTAAAAGATTACAAGGTAAGTGCCAACCTTTCAAATTTTCTCACTTTGGTTGCCTTATAATTTTATCCATTTTTGTAAAATTATGATTATCTGGAAAAATGCTGGCAAATCTTTACAGGCTGGAGTTATGTAAGGATGGCAAGAGTTTGCAACAGCAATAGTGGGGAAATATGCTGATGTACCACTGGGTTATCTGTCGGCTTTCCAAGTTTATAAAGAGCAATATTTTAGAAATTGTCCATATATTGGGTCATTGTCCCACTTTTACTTATAGCTTTCTTTAGACGTTTTCCTTGGTGAAATTGAAAGGGATAACTGGCATGTATTTTACTGCTGTGTTGCAGTAAGTGGACATTGCTGCTCCAAAGGGCAAAAGAGACAGATTTTAGTTCATTATGTAGGGCCTTCTTTAAACTTTGGGTTATCATATCTGACAGATAATTTAATCTAGACATTAAAGGAGGGGTCATAGTGATAAGTTGTTTGCCACTTAGACACTAGGTATAGGGTCTGGGCTCATCTTTATTCAATTCTTGTAAAGACAAGGTGCTTAATTTGTTTTCTTTTTCAGATCGTGAGGTATGGAATTTGAGTGGGCATTGGCTGGACACCTGAAGGAAGGGGATTTGAAAGGTGATGGAGGCTGTTTCAATGGATGTCCAGGTTGTTTGGGTGGTGTACAATGAGGTCACAGGTGGGGGAGCGCTGAATGAGCAATGGTCAATGCCCTGATGGAAATGGAATTGAGAGATAATAGATTCTGCTTGTGTGGCTGTTTTGATTGTTGGAGTGGTGCACAGTGAGGTTGCAGGTAATCTTTCTTTGCTGCTTACAGCCGAGTGACGTCTCCAGGTCCAGGCGTTTCTGTAGTTACACCCTACTGCTCCTCTAGGCGTCAAATATTGCATGTTCATATTTGCATTAACAATTCCAAAACCATGTTACATACAAGGTATCGGAAAATTTTATCTTGAAGCATACATGATAGCAAACACAATTGTATTGATATATGACCTCTGTCAATGGGTAATTGTTAAAAATGTAAGGTGATAACTTCAATTTTTAAATGCTGAAGCCATGCCCACTAGGAGTTAAAGGTGCACACTCAAAAGAGCTCTACTGGAGGGAATGGGCACATCAGAGTTGCAGTTGTTTGAGGTAGTGTGGGGGTAAGTTGAGGTGGAAGTAGGTTTGGAACATGGTAATGCAGGGCTGGAGATTGTGTATGAGACGTTTTGGGTCTCCACAGGTGGGGTGGAGTCACAACAATCATAATATCATAGGAAGCTATGAGGTTAATAGTTCTAGGGCCCTTATAAGCTAGCCAAATTCAGTTGTTATTTCCACCTGCTGCTCCAATTATCCTTCAAGAAGGACATGGATGGGACCTCTGGGTGAATTTACAGTTACCATCCAGTTGTTTGGTAGAGGGCTAAGGAGGTGTTTTGTTTGATATGAAGTGGGAGTTCATTCCAAGCATGGGATTTTCAGGGAGACAAATCCTTCAAAGAGGTTTCATTAATGTCACATATCAGGTTAAGGTTTTTAAAGTGAGGAACACACGTAGCATTTGACTTTTGTTTTGGACTTATAGGAGGTGTGTGGTACAGGTATGACTTTTATGAGTGGATAGGGTTTGATAGAGCATTGTGGGCATGTGGGTGTTTTGAGGACATGTGTGGAACTGGATATGTTGTTGGCTAAGCAGAAGTCAGCAGGCTTATGCTAGGGAATTTCTTGCAGATATGGGAAATGTTTATTTCCTTACCAGATATGAAGGCATCAAAGGGAAAGAAAATGTTTGAGGGGAAGCTGGGGCAAAGCAACTGATTAAGGATGTTTTCAGCTTTTTGGTCACTGAAACTGCACATTGGTCAGTTTAATCAGGTTGCTTTAGGTAGGTGTTAATACGTTGGTGCACGTTACACTGTGTTGTCTTCGGAGAAATTTAATGGGATGGCCCCTAGGGTTGGTCATGGGAATTTGCATTTCTTTATGAATGTTATGGAAGGCATTTAGGGGCCTAATTTGGGGGGGGGGGGTTGTGGGTTGTTGGATGGCAGGATGGAGGGACAATTGGGGATGTTTGATAATTAGAATTTAATTTACATCTGTAGTAGGTTTAGGGGAGTTGTTGGGGATGAGGGTTTACTTTCATTTGTTTAATATGACAGTGGTATGGGTTGTGTTGTTCATGTTTGACAAGGTGTGTCATGTTGCATTAAGGTTAAAAGCCTGGAGCAGGAGTTTGAGGCTCCTTTTATAAGTAAAGTATATGGTAGGGCATTGCTAGATTGGTTAAATATGTGTTACATTTGTTTGTTGGAAGGAGTTTTGGAGGGAAAAATTTAGTTATATGTTAGACATGGGAGCAAGGTAAGGCAGCTCAATTGGTAAAGGAGGATTTTGCTGTGAGTACTATAGTTGCACAGGTGGCAAGGCTAACTGAATGTGCTAAATTTTGGTTGTTGATTCATTGGTTTGAAGGGTCGTGATAGGTTGATAGGCAGAAGACTGACAAACTGTTAGGTATTGTTAAGGTAGGTTTTGTTGCGAGAGTTGTTGTTGGGAAATTTAGGTTCATGGGGTTACAGTTCAGGTGGCAGTTATGTTATGGATGTAGGTAGTCATTCAGATGGTGGTTTGTTGGTCAACAAATGCTAGGATGGTCATTATGTTTTTCTGATCATACTGGATACTTGATGTGATGGTGGGATTGTTCTTAAACTGAAACTTGGAAAGGAAATCTTGTTTTGGTCATTATTATATACATTAGGTTGGAAAATAGGGCTGCAGTTACGGATGATGGTAGATAATTGCCTTTGCATGGTTTTACGTGGCATTGGGTTTAAGGTTCTGGTGTTGCCTTTGGCAGGTAATGTCCTGGGTTTTATTATGTTAATGCTGGTAGTCCCAATAAGTCAGGATTTAGTTAATATACAGAAGTTATACAAAGTTTTGGTTATTTTAGTATTGGAGAAGGATCATTGGATTATTTTAACCATTTAGTCAATTGGCAGTTTTCAGTAATTATATGACAGGGCTTTTGGAGATGATGACAGGGATCCAGTTTGGTTTAGGGAGGATGGCATACACCGAATGATGTTTGGCTTAACCCCCTTTTTTGATGGGTGGTTAGGTTGTTGGAAATTTTGGTAAGATGGAGGGGCAACAGTCCGGTCAGGCTGGTGGGCTGAGAAGAGGGACAGGCTAGACCTCTTCTGTTCCCCCTCTGGTGTTGGATGTTCATTACTATGAGTTGGGAAAGGAAAGTCAGCAGTTAGAGGCTGCCTGGTAAATAAAATAAGTGAGCAGAGGTAAGAACGCTACTCATTTGGTTGGATGTGCAATTCAATAAATGGTAAATGAAGTGAGTATTGGGACACTGCTTCATAAGTAAGTGAGTGGAGGTATGGATGCTGCTTACTGGGTCAGGATGAGTGAGGTCATGCTGTCCTGATTAACATTACATGGACATTTATGCTGTGATTAAAATCGCATACTATGTTTCAGTTGCAATTAATATATATTGGTTAATAAAGTTATGTTTATGGAAGTTTAATAAAGGTCATGTCAGTCGGCGTGATGTGTTTATTGAAGGGGACTAGGACAAATACATAAAATGACAATGATGAGGCAGATTAACCATTTACAACTTATCTGCAATGAACAAGGAAGTAATGTTACATAAGAAGGTGCGGCTAATAAATATGGTATTGCTCTGAGGTTCCACTCCACAGCATAAAGAGAAAGAATCCTGATTGTGACCCAGATGAGTTCACATAGCAGTTAAGGAACCAGGGGAGCCTTGGCAGGGAAGAGAATGAAATGAACAGCTTATGTCAGTTTGTCTGTGTGGGAAGGATATGGTCTGCAGTCATTCACAGAGAAAAGGCTCACAACAGATTAGAGAAAAAGATATTAACACACCCTATCATTCATCTGCAAAAACCAGTACACCTAAACTGCAGCCACAGTTCAAAACACTACAGAAGCAATGATATTGCTCAGTTCCCCACTGTAATCCCCTTTCACTCAAAGGACAGTATCAGGACCACATACATCCAGCTGCAAGCTTCCACAAGTCATAGCGATAACAGTGGTACTCAGTATTCAGTATTCCTGCCACATATTATGAGCAGTCCACTGACCACAGGCTTGAGGAATATGTCTACACCAAAATGACATATTCACAAAATTCAGAAATAACACTCTGATTTCACAAATTTTAACAGTTTGTGCGTGTGTGTGTGTGTGTGCTTGTGCATGTGTGTGTGCGTGTGCATGTGTGTGTGTGTGTGTGTGTGTGTGTGTGTGTGTGTGTGTGTGTGTGTGTGTGTGTGTGTGCGCGCGTGTCTGTGTGGTTGTGCATGTGTGTGTGCGTGTGCGTGTGCATGTGTGTGCATGCGTGTGCGTGTGTGTGTGTGTGTGTGTGTGTGTGTGTGTGTGTGTGTGTGTGTGTGTGTGTGTCTGTCTGTCTGTCTAACACAGAAAGAGAAACTATATCTGTGTTGTGCTTGTTGAAACATGACTTATTGAAAGCATTTCCCCTTAAGCAATCTTCCCTAAAAGACAGAAAAAAAATCTTTTTCACTATGTCTGGTGAAGGTAGCCCTATATCTCCCCTTTACTCTCACTTCATCATTTTTATATAAGTATCTTCCATGACTACCAACTCTTGAGGAAAGTATGCAAGCTGTAACCTGCAACTCTCTTTCACAGCCAGGAGATGGGTTAATGAAAATGTGTTTTTATGCAATTTTGCTTTGACCAAGCAAGACATGTGTGACTGTATTTGATGAATCACATTACTTCCTACAAATGTCATGTGCATTTCCAGGTACGTCCCTGTATTCCATCATGACTTGCCTTTCTTTATTGCTTTACATTTAAATTGCCATTTCATAATTCATGTTTTACATAGTCTGCAAGTAGAGGTTTGACCTTGACACATAGATGGTAACAAATTAATCATATTTTGAGTAATTTAATATCTTTAATTTTGTGTAGAAAAGTGAAGATCCCCTCTTTCAGTCTCTGACTGTGAATTTACTACCATTTCTTTAGCTGACATTTCTAACAGCCCTTCCAAGGCATCAAAGACTATGGTTATGTAGTTTAATGATCATGCTGCCTAATTCAGAAATATTTTTGTTTTTCAATAACACAGATCAGCTACAAATGCAGTATTACAAATCCATAAGTAATAAAAATGTACATGGAGACATTTAAGCTAATTTGCATTCTTAACTGTCGTCATTAATTATTCTGCAATCAATATTCATAAAATCTGTATGCAAGAAAAAATTATGAGTATAGAAATGTAAAGACAGCAGTACAACTAGTATTTGTTATTATTAATCATAAGGTGTTAAATATGTCTTAATGTGTAAAATTGTGCTAAAACTAGCAATGACATGAAATGTTTTTACATCGTAAAGTAAAATTAATGAGACTGTGATCCTTTTATTACATGAACATTAGTGTCTAGTAATGACTGAAGCAATTAAGTGTTTGAGCAATCTTGCAGAACACTGTCACATTTCTGTATCAGAAAATGAGTTATTTTACTTTTTTCACAGCAGCAGGACATGAAACATGGATCATTATTCATCCATTTCAGCACTGATCTTAAAAACTGATCTTAAAACTTTACTACTTTTTCTTTTTGATGCATTTTGATCAGTCTGACTTTAGTTGTATATTTTCTATGCTCATATTTTAATTGTAAATATCCATCATGGCTCATATGTTTTTTGCATAATTAGTATTCTTGTAGGTTTTTTGAGTAGCCATGGTGGTGCAGCGGTTAGTGTTGTCACCTCCACAGCAAGAGGTTCTCTGGTTCGATCCTCAGCTGGGGTGCCTTCTGTGCGGAGTCTGCATGTCCTCCTTGTGGTCGCGTGGGTTTCCTCTGGGTGCTCTGCTTTCATCCCAAAGACATGCTGTAGGTGGATTGGACACTCTAAATTGGCCCTAGGTTTGAGCGTGTGTGTGCCTTTAGTAGAATGCTGGGCTGGTAACTTGACACAGTAAAACTCTACTGCCAATCTTGGGCAGGTGATCCGCTGTGGCAACCCTAACTGTGAAAAAGAAGAAGTATTCTTGTAGGTTTTTTTTTTACTCTTTTAGCTGTCCTACCTGGTTGTTTACAGTCATGTAATAGATCTTTCCATAGTCTTGATATACAAAGTTACTTGTGTCATTACCTACATTATTGCTTCTGTTCTGGTCATTCACTACTATGAATGTTTTGCTCCAAAGAAGTCACAGTAGTGACATGAGTGAATATCCTTCTGTTGCAAGGAGGTGCAGTATATATGAGAAATGGAAGGGTCTGAAGGTTATGTTAGAGATATTTCCTAATGTGTAATAGTTACAAATAATTCTATAATAACTGTGCTCCACTGGGTACCGGTCTTCAGACTCTGAAATGAGATCTTCTACAGAAGGCCTTAATTTTAAATCAACAATATTTCTTGCTTTTCTCAGTTTGGGATTTGTAATTAGTGTGAGTGGCTAATAGTAAAGCAATGGTTATAATACCCCTCTGTTTAATTCATGACAGGACAAAGCCAATGAAAATTTTAAAATGTGCCAGTCTAAGAAAAAATGATGTATGTCTAATATAAATGGACCGTTGCTAGTTACACAAAAAGGTTGGGTTCTGTTCTAAGCAATCAGCTGAAGTAGGGGCTTACTTAATCTAGACATTTCAGTGGTGTGTAGCTTTCTCAGGGAACATGCAGGGGTACAGCCAGAGAATTCCATTTTGTCCTTACAATCTCTTGCTGCTGCTGCTCCCAACCCACCTGGCATTAAAAATGCTCACATCCCAAAAGATTTTGCACCTCCCAACACTTAATAAATGCATGCATCACTTTCATCGGTTTCCTGTTTGCCTACAAAATATATTGTTTTTGGATTAGATGACCTTGACTACAGTATATTACAAATTATATACAAGGTATTTACAGTCGTGATATAGTCGAAACTGCAGACTGTAAGAGAACAAGAACAAGACAGAATATAAGAACTAAACTCATAAGATTTAATATGAAAATGAATTTAACTGAAGCATGACAATGAGGAGAATGTTTCCCACCCAGATGAAGAGTGTGACAGTCATTTTAATGACTACCCATTGTACAGAAGATAATAGTATGTGTTGTCTTTGCAAAGCTGAACTTTAAATTGTTTTCAAATACCTTTCAGCTGAATGAAATTCATATGTTGTCGGGTAAGCTGTACCAACATGCAAGGGCAAAAGAGCCTTTTAGCATGCAGTCAGTTTAATTAATTGGTGGTCTTTGGGAGGCAAGGGTAATATTTGTGTAACAGTTAATATGTGAGATAGTTCAGAAGAAAGGAGGTCCTGGATGTTATTGAGATTCATTTTGTCCTATGAAAGGTCGCACAGTGGTGCTCGATGTTATCTATCTGTCTATCTATGTCTAATATATCTGTATCTATCTACGATAATACATGTATCTATCAAGCTACATATCTATCTGGATCTAGGACTTATGCACGAATGTGCAAAGTCCCAAATCCATAATCACCGAACATATATTAACGAAAGCGCTTTCACCGAAAAAGCGCTTTCGTTTACTATATGTTTAAAAAAAAAGAAATAAATCTACGTTTATGCAGGGGGGCTTTGCCCCCCTGCACCCCCCACACACCCCCTACTTTAATATTCTCACTCCAAGACTGCACTACAGTGAGGAAAAGGGAATGTTCCCTTATCCATACCATAGTGCGGTCTCGTAAACAGGCATACTTACACAAAAGTGCTTCTTCGGTGAAAAGCACTTTCGCGCAAGTATGCCAAACCAAAATTAGTTTCGGTTATTTTGTCTTTGAGGATCTGTATGGATCCCATCTATCTATAGACATAGATAATAGATATATAAATATAAATATATATGAGATATTTAGCTTTATTAAAATGTTTATTTTATCAAAGGGAAATAAAGCTGTATGTATGTATGTATGAATAAAAAACAGCTGATCTCACATACCATAATAACTTTTATCCAAATGAGATTACAGCACAGCAGAGACTGGGGAATTTGCTTTGTCCCCACCATAATGCAGTCTCAAAGTTGGTATATATAATGCAAAAAAGAATTTTTTTTTAACTATTTTCAATGATTTGCAGATCAAACATATGTCTTCAATGAACAAACATTTTTTTTAAATGTTCTACTAAATGTTATATTTATGTATTTTATATATATATATATATATATATATATATATATATATATATATATATATATATATATATATAGTTCCCCTTGACTGCTAATATTGCTGACAGCTTCCCAGTTTGGTAAACAAGAAAGCTGATCAACAGTGGTGGTAGATCGCTATAATACTGGGTTTGGGAATATACCTTTCCCATGTATTGCAATATCACAGTATTGATATATTTAAGTTGTGGGGGGTGTGGGCAGTACAATGGAGTTTGTACCCCTGCAAAACCATTCATTTTTTAAGTGCATGCTCTGAGATTGTACCTGTTTTCTGTTACTTGTATAAGAGAAGTGTTTTGCGGGTGAGTGCAAGAAGATAATGGGGACGGTGTTAATAATTTCAAGGATAAAATTAGGTTACCAGCATTGCTTATTGTTTACATGGATTACTTTGGGGTTTTTCTTTCCAAATTTTTTTTTTTACCTTTATTACTATATTCTCACCATTACAATTCTTGTGCAATCCACACACAAATTGTACCTTTTTTGTCCTGGTGGTTGGTCCTATTTTAGTAATTTCTCTATTTACCACTTCTTTCATCCAGTGTAATACTTTAAATAGTAGGGTCAATCCACGGCCAGGTGATAATCTCCAAATCAATACAGTTAACACCTATCCATAAATAAGTTTAGTTACCATCTAGCCATCACTAAGTTTACAGTTAATAACTATCCAATACTCATTCTCCTCTGCTGTACCATAATGTTTCCTACAATCCCTTCACAAATCTTTGGCCTTAATATTCCATACTACTCTTATTCTTCCTGTATTCACTTCCAGTGCACCCATGTCTTTGCATGTAATCTACTTGTTCGATATTGCATAACTTTCATTTCCATTTCATTGGCATGTTTCATTAAATTCACTAAATCCTTGGTTTCTGGTTCATTTTCTATAGTATTGTTATTCCCTTTTAAGTGATAATTAGTGATACTGTATTTGTAACTCCATTGCACAGCTGAAGAAGAATGTTTATATCTCTTATTTGCCATTTCTCCCTGAAAGCCTTTGAATTAAGCTTTGCAGTTCCCTTTTTAAAGTTCACTAACTTTTCACATGCCGAAATATAAGACTCCAGTACCGTGACTGGTTTTGTTCACATCCCAACACTTCCTCAGCTGACCTCAGCGAACATTTAAATAGCCTATGTGGCACATAGAAGTATTTGCACAAGCTCTTCCATGCAAACATTCTAAAATTCCTTGATTTTGTTGCTGCCCCAGACATTATACATATTTCCATCCATGCAGTTTCTCTTTCTGTTATTTTTTGCTATATCTGTACTTGCCTATCCCTACCATTCCATTTTGGGTTTATATCATAAGCTCGAAAGATGATGACTCAGAAGCATGAAACTCCAAACTTCAAACCTCGAAGTTCAAAAATGTCGAACTGTTGAACGGAGATCGCCATAGAGTGCGGGAAGGGAAGATTTCCCTTTACTGCACTGTAGTGCAATCTCGGAGTTGGCATATTTAAGTAGCAGGGGCTGTGCGGGGTGCAGACCCCCATGTAGGGGTGCAGGGGGGCTTGCCCCCCTGCGTAGAGCATTTTGTTTTTTGTTTTGGGTAATTAAGGTTTTTTTTTGGTGGCTTCGATGTTGTCAGCTTTCGAGGTTTGAAGTTCGCAGTTTTGAGCTTCGGAGTTATCAGCTTTCGATTATGTCATATAGGCCCTTCCAGTTCTACTTACTAACCTTTTATCATCTACTCCCACCATTCTAGTTTCCATCAACAGTTTCACAAGTTCTGGCTTCTCCAGCTTCCTTATTTCTGCATCACGTTTACTCAGAATTTCATGCAGCCACCAGTATATCATAACTTCCTTCTTTCCTGTGAAGTTTATGCCTCCAAAGGTTCTCCCCATTGCATTCTTTTCCCCATCCACAACTCCTTCCAAAACTATATCCTGCTTTTTCTGTCTCCCATCATCCTTTCATCACTGATGTATTACTTCTAAATTGCTGTTTTGTTGTTCTAATGAACCACAGCCCAAGTCTCCAGGCATGAAACTCCTGTGTCCACAGTGTTTCTGACAACTCAGTGTAGATTTGTCCCAGATGACCAGTTTTCTGTTCCATACCTAAGGATTGTGACAAATATATATATATATATATATATATATATATATATATATATATATATATATATATATATATATTGGACAGCGCAGTGGTATTCCTGCATATGTGCACAACTACCCCACCTCCATCAGTAATATGCTTAGGCTTTCATCAGCAAAAAGGAGAAACCAACACACAACGAATTCCACAAAAAAGATAAAATACGAACAGCTTTAATTCCAGATTCACAGCAGCAGCTTATTCAGTAAGTGCTTTCGTCATCACAACTTCCTCAGACTGAATAAAATCAGTTAGGAATAATTTCCTTTTATATAAAACTCATTCATCAATGAGCACAATTATACAATTATCTTAAAGAACAGCACAATTATAAAAATGTTCATGACCAAACAAAACACATTTTCCAAGCCATGTTTGCCATTATTATACTAACGTTTCAGTTTTTTCTTTTTTAAATATACCGTAAAATTTTCTTTCTCATTTATTCTATTTTAATTCATCTTCTGCTGATAGTTTCATGTCAAAATTAAACACTCTGTCTATAACCATAAACTTATGGGTCCCCCTACATTTACCATCCATAAAATGTTTACCCCAAGCATTATTAATATCGTTTTTTTGAATAGCATATAAATGCTCCTTTATCCATTTGCATAACCTACCTAATATGAGGTACATTCTGAGCATGTAGACAAATATACCACATACTTCATCATACAAATATTTTCATTCCGAGCATATATTAACATTTTATTCATACTAATTGGAATAATTTATTTGTATATATGCTTACAAAAACTACAATTTAAACATTTTATCAACTTCTCTCTTTTTTCTTGTATATATTTAACCTTATCTTGAAACACATTTTTAAGATATTTACCTTTTTTATTTACAAAAATAGGCTGTTCACCAATAACATCTTTCATTTCTGGAAAGCTCATCAGAATTTTCCAGTTTTCCTTCAACAGACTTTTAATTTGTCCACCATAAACCGAATAAGGTATTACCATACCCAAACTATAGTCTTTGCTTGTATTGATTTTAATTCCTTTACTTTCATTCTGAAATTGCCCTATATTTGTATGTGTGACTCTAGACTTTTTTATATTCCTAATGCTATCCATTTCTTCTTTTTTGCTTTTTATAAATACTTCCGGGTAACCCCTAACTACAAACTTTTGACATAACATATCTCTTTTTTCACCATATTTCATATCACAGTCAGTTAGATCACTAACTCTTTTCAACTGTCCTGCTACAATATTATACTTAACATAACTCGGATGCATACTATTAAAATCCAAATATGTATTACTTTGGACACTCTTTTTATATATTTTGGTATAAAACCTATCTCCTTTCTTATATACCTCAACATCCAAGAAATAAATACTTAAATAACTATAATTCCAAGCGAATTTAAGATATTCACATGCAACATTAATTTCATCCAAAAAATTGTAATAATCCAGTTATCTCACCACTCCAAATTAAAAAAAGGTCGTCAATAAAACTACCAAAAAACACAACATTTTTATAATGACTATTAGTTTTAATATATAACTTTTCCCATCTGGTCATAAACAAATTAGCATAGCTAGGGGCCATAGCAGCCCCCATAGCTACACTACACTAATGTTTACACTTTTATTGTCACATATATATATATTTCATTGTTTTTCACCTCAGTTTGTTTCCAGAAACTCTTCCCTTGGTCATGAACCAATGCTGAAGTAATATGCATTATTAAACATATAATAAACATTTTTAACACCAGGATCCTTTTATCTAAGTCCAACTTTACTAGATTACACTTTGTTAATATACTCTGGATTTCCCCTTTTTCCTCACCCCATGACTCCTTCAGGGAATCTTTAACATACTCCCAGGTATTTCAACTTGTAATTTTCCCAGAGGTGTTGGCATGCCAATACCAAGCTATTTGGTGTTGAATATTTCACACATATCACTTTTCTTTTATCTTCATTTGTCTTGTATCCTGATACCAAACTAATCTGTTTCAGCACATGGAATACTCTTGGTATATCTATATCTGGGTTAGCAATATAGAAAATGACAAAATCAGCAAACATTTCTAAATTTTCTTAACTTCCTTTCCATTCTTACCTCCTAGTGTCAGATTGCGTTATCTTTTGTGATAATGGTTCTAAATATGAAGTAAGTAATAAAGGAGACAGTGGGCATCCTGGACTTGACCATCTTTCCACTTCAAATTCTGGTGTTAGTGTCACATTGACCTAATAAATTCCTGGGAAAACCCATTCTATGCAAAACGTCCCATAGGTACCCCCAGTGCACCCTGTCAAAGACTGTGTCTGCATCTATTCCCAAAAATACCAGTCTTTTGTTCTCCTCAGCCTCAGCATGTTTCACACATCTTCATAACGTTGTCAAAGGTTTGCCTTTCCTTTACAAACCCGCACTGATCCAGATTTACTTCTGCTGGGTGAACCTCTGCTGCCCTGTTTGTCAGTGTAGCTACAGATACTTTATATCCCTGCTTCAGTACTGACACAGAGCTGTAGGATCTTGGGTTGGCGGGGTCTCTGCCTTCTTTCAGTATCACTGAAATCATAGCCTTCCATCAGAATTCGGGTGTTCTTTTCTGCTTCAGAATGTTATTGAGCATCTTATGGCAAAAGGGGAGAATACTTTACTTGAATTCTGTCCACACTTCCTTTGGAAATGTGGTGATTTGCCTATCACCTGCTTCCCTATTTGCACCTCTAGCTCTTGGCGCTGTAATAGGTTCACCTGCTTCCCTATTTGCACCTCTAGCTCTTGGCGCTGTAATAGGTTTCATTAACTCTAGAGCCTCATCTCTTGTTATCTTTAATAGCTCCACTTCATGCAAAAAGTTTTCCAGTCTTAATAACCAGTCTTCTTCATCTCCTTGTGGCTTATATAAAGTTATATAATATTGTCTAAGTATGCTGAATATCTCTCCTGGTTCCTTACTTAACTTCTCTGATTTAGGATCCATCAGTTTTAATCTTCTCTTCACAACTTTCTACTGTCTTAGCCTGTCCATCAAAATCTGTTGCAGCTTTGGTGTACTCTCAAATAATTGCAATCTAAGTGCTAACTGGTTTTTGTCTATATATTCCATGATATGTGTACCTTACTTTTTTCTCTGACTCTGCTATTTCTCTGTCTGTACCATTCAACTCCCTATGTCTTTCTTGTAAATCCCTTATCATTTCCAACTTATTCCTTGTGAATCTTGCCATTTCTTAAACTTTATTTCCTTTCTCCTCTTGCATATCCCATTACAACTCTTTTTTGAATTCATCCCATACCGTAATTCCCTCTTCCTGACTGCCCTGTGTCTCCATAAGTTTATCATTCACCTTCTGCTGTAAACCTTCTCTCCTTTATAATTTCTTTAGACACTCTCATTTGTCTGATTTCTAATTGCATTGGTGCAAAATCTAATAATAATCTAGGGTATGTATGAACATCTTTTGCAAGATATTTGTGCTCTTTATTATATATACCCTATCTATCCTTGACCAGCTGGCGTATTCTCCAGAAAAATATGTAAATCCTTTCCTACCTGGCCGATTATCTCATGCATCTTCCAACCCGCATAGCATCATGATATTTTTTAATAAACTTCCCTCTTTCTCTACCTTCCTGGCTCTTGACTCCCACTAAATCTTCTTTTGCTGTTACTAGGCTACTGAATCCCAGTCCTCTGCTAGCATTATAATTCCTTGCTGAAAATGGATTCTTTCCAACATTTACCTGTTTCACTTTCTCATTTTTTTGCTTTGGAGGAACATGTATATTTCCTAGAATCATTCTAATTACCTCTCAAACTCCCTTTCACTAATGCCTACCTACCCCATTCATTTATTCTTTTTTTCTCTGCAATAATGGATATGTCCCTCTTTATCACTAACGTTTCCTTCCTTCATCTCTACATATTCCTCTCTAAATGCTTTCTTCATGAAATCATCATGTTCTTTCCCCAGTAACCATGTTTCCTGTAGTATTATTATTCCTGCTTTACTTTGCCTAATATATTTCAGTTCTTTTTGTTCTCTCCCTTTTCCCATGAGACCATTCACTTTACATATTATAATACTTAATGTCATCCTGTGCCTGTCTTTTCTCTTTCATCTCCTTAATTTGCTGTGCCCTCCTTCTTTAACTTTAGTTTCAGTGCAGACGTACTGGTTGTATTAGTTGTAGCAAGCAGCTTTAATGAATAACACAAAACAAACATTTCTATATCTGCAGTTAAAACTATATACATTACCCACTCCTCCCTTTTTGATTCCTTTTGCTTCTTCCTTTATGTATACATTTTCTTTCTAAACTTTGAGTTTGAACCAGTTGTATATGGACAAGGATTCCCATATATCAACCTCATATGTACTCAGCACAGCTATTTAGCTTCATTTCGGAGTGAGATTCCCATATTCAAAGTTGCATTTATGTTTGATGTACAGTTATGCACTTTGGTCTTTATGTATTGCTGAATATTTGCTGTATTGCAGGAACAAGGCTTATAATTGTAACCTTCAGACACTTACAAAAAACGTCTTTGTTTAGAATACCTATCCAGTTTACAAAAACATAGTCAAGTAATATCACCTGAGAGGGTAACTGGGGTATACCTTCATATGTTTTAAGGCCACATCTTCAAAACTGCTGCTGCAAACTGCAATCCGAGAAATTCCAAAATTGCGAAAACCGAAGTGCCGAATTACAAAATCTCACCCCCATTTTGACCCATGGTAGCACTTGTTTCAGTGGTGGAGTGATTGGAAATGTCGAAATTCAATATTACTTTGATGTTTAGGTAAGTCGGCATGGCGGAATTTGCCTAAACGGTTCACGTATGTGCACATTTGGAAATGTGCTTTCAAACATATGAAAGTATACCGGTAAATGGTATGCAGTCACAACTGCATCCTACAGGATGTGTTTTTTAGATGTTATCATAGTTTAGGTACATAGGTATTTGGCTTTACCTTACAACACATAGTCAGGTGAGTATCCTATGACCACTCACAACATTGCCTGTGAAAGATTACAGTAGGATCCCTCACTTCTCAAATTCTCACTCCTGTAATCTTGAGAGTTGCCAACTGCTTCTGAAGTAACATGACAGCATACAATTCCACCTGTACTCCCTATGTGGAGGGATGTACCCACACCCCCAAATCTATATCTATACCTATAGCTACAACTGTTTCTCTATCCATATCCATCCTTTTCTCTTGCTCTAAATCTATCTGTCTCTCTATCTATCTATCTTATATCAAATTCACAGTTGTGTATAGATAAATATCCAGATTGAGAGATAGAGAGAGATTTGTATACTGTAGATAGATAGCCATATATATATATATATATATATATATATATATATATATATATATATATATATATATATATATATATATATCTATATATATATATATATATATGTGTGTGTGTGTGTGTGTATATATATATATATATATATATATATATATATATATATATATAGAGAGAGAGAGAGAGAGAGTATCTACTTTTAACTTTAACTTACTTTTGGCCATGCTGGATTATATATGTCACCCTGTCAACATATTGGCACATCTATGCCTTGTGGTGCAGGTTGTCACAATTGCAGCATCAGCCACTTCAGAATTTTGGGCCAGTGTACAATGGTAATTGAACATGATAGAACTAACCTGGTGTATCTTCTGCAGACACTTGGAATGTCATTGACAGCCAGCTGTCACATTCAGGCAAGTGCTGGGTGTGTTGTTTGTCTCAGCTGGAGGGGACAAAGTTTCAAGGAGCTCTTCCATATCTGTGAGACTTTTCCGTGTCATTGGTCCATCTTCTGCAGTGGACTTGTCCTTAGTATTATCCTGTGCCTTAGTCTTGGCAATG